>NC_057807.1:705279276-705442495 GCF_018294505.1 Triticum aestivum
CATGCCTCACCGCCGCCGCCCCTAAGCTACCACGCCGACGCCCCCCGCTCGACCCCGTCGCCCTTGGATCCCATCGTCGTCACTCGGAACGCCCCTCGCCGGAAGCGTCTTCGCCGGACTGCCTCCTCGTCGCCGCGCATCGTCCCCGTCCTCCTCCCCAAAGGCCACCTCGAGCCTCGCCGCCCCCCTTGGTCTCTACATCGCCGGTGAGGGCCTCGCCCTCCCCCGTCTCTCCCTCTGTCCCGTAATTTTTACCGCGGTCCCCTCCACTGTTGCTCGCCGACCACCGTGCTCACCACGCCCTGTAGCCATCGTTGGCCGCGCCGTGGTCCTGCCCGCTGCGCTCAGCGCATCACCATGCGCTGCACCGCTGGCCGCCGGTGCTTGCCCCCACGCGCGCGCCTCCTCACGCGCCTGTCGCCGGAGCCCCTGGACCACTCGCTGTGCCCCGCTGCATCTACTCGCCGCGGCCCCCTCTACTCCGCCCGGACCTCACCCGCCGGAGCTCGACTTCGGCGCGCTGCTGTGCCCCTGCTCCCCGTGGCCGCGCCCGGCGCCCCTTGGCCGCACCGGCCGGCGCCCGAGGCCAACCGGGTTACGCTCGTATACCCAGCGCCCGCGTGGTGCCCGTTAAGGCCCTATGGGCCTATGACAAAGGGCCCCGCCCTAGAACGGTTTAAAAAAAGGAATAAAAAAACAATCATAATAAATAAAATAAAAATGAATTAATAAAATTAATTAATTAATTAGTAAATTAATTAAGTTAATTAATCCAACTTAATTAATCTAATTAACCTATTAGTCTAACTAAGCAATAATTACTTTAACCTAACCCTAATTAACTTAACAGTGTGTGACAGGTGGGTCCCACTGGACCCACATGTCAGATTGACCCAGTCAACACCTTTGTTGACTGCTGACGTCATGCTGACGTCATGCTAACATCAGCATGCGTTGTTCTGGATAATGTTGCATTAAAATAATTAAATAAATCCTGAAAATGATTTAAATCTTTTAAAATTAATAGAAAATAATCTGTAACTCGGATGAAAATACTTTGTACATGAAAGTTGCTCAGAACGACGAGACGGATCCGGATACGCAGCCCGTTCGTCCGCCACACACTCCTAGCATAGCAAACACGCAACTTCCCCCCTCCGGTTCATCTGTCCGAAAACGTGAAACACCGGGAATACTTTCCCGGATGTTTCCCCCCTTCGTCGGTATCACCTACTACCGTGTTAGGGCACATCGAACACCGCGTATTGTCTTGTTACGCTTTGTGATGCTTTGATTGCTCTGTTATTTATTGTGTTCCCTCTCCGTTACTTCTTTCCGATAGATCCCGAGACTGCCGACGACCCCCAGTTCGACTACGGTGTTGGTGACTCATCCTTCTTGCCAGAGCAACCAGGCAAGCCCCGCCTTTGATCACCAGATATCGCCTATTCTTCTCTATACTGCTTGCATTAGAGTAGTGTAGCATGTTACCGCTTTCAGTTAATCCTATACTGCTGCATAGCCTGTCCTTGCTACTACTGTTGTTACCATTACCTGCTATCCTACTGCTTAGTATAGGATGCTAGTGTTCCATCAGTGGCCCTACACTCTTGTCCGTCTGCCATGCTATACTACTGGGCCGTGATCACTTCGGGAGGTGATCACGGGCATATACGATATACTTTACACAGTTACATTACCTGTGATACTGTTCGGAGATGGGGGCTGAAGGGGCAGGTGGCTCCATCCCGGTAGAGGTGGGCCTGGGTTCCCGACGGCCCCCGACTGTTACTTTGTGGCGGAGTGACAGGGCAGGTTGAGACCACCTAGGAGAGAGGTGGGCCTGGCCCTGGTCGGTGTTCGCGGATATTTAACACGCTTAACGAGATCTTGGTATTTGATCTGAGTTGGCTACGAGCCTATACACACTAACCATCTACGCGGGAGTAGTTATGGGTATCCCGGCGTCGTGGTATCAGCCGAAGCACTTCAGACGTCAGCGACGGAGCGGCGCGCGCCGGATTGGACTGGAACGCCTGCTAGGCTAGGTCTGCTTCCGGCCGCCCTCGCAACGTGCATGTGTGCTATGGGCGATGGGCCCAGACCCCTGTGCGCTTAGGTTTAGACCGGCGTGCTGGCCTCTCTGTTTTGCCTAGGTGGGGCTGCGACGTGTTGATCTTCCGCAGCCGGGCATGACCCAGGAAAGTGTGTCCGGCCAAATGGGATCAAGCGTGTTGGGTAAGTTGGTGCACCCCTGCAGGGAAGTTAATCTATTCGAATAGCCGTGATCTTCGGTAACAGGACGACTTGGAGTTGTACCTTGACCTTATGACAACTAGAACGGGATACTTAATAAAACACACCCTTCCAAGTTCCACAGACAACCCGGTGATCGCTTTTCCACAGGGCGACGAGGAGAGGATCGCCGGGTAGGATTATGCTATGCGATGCTACTTGGAGATGCTACTTGGAGATGCTACTTGGAGGACTTCAATCTACTCTCTTCTACATGCTGCAAGACGGAGGCTGCCAGAAGCGTAGTCTTCGACAGGATTAGCTATCCCCCTCTTTTTCTGGCATTCTGCAGTTCAGTCCACCGATATGGCCCTTTACACATATACCCATGCATATGTAGTGTAGCTCCTTGCTTGCGAGTACTTTGGATGAGTACTCACGGTTGCTTTTCTCCCTCTTTTCCCCTTTCCCTTCTACCTAGTTGTTGCAACCAGATGCTGGAGCCCTGGAGCCAGACGCCACCGTCGACGATGATTCCTACTACACTGGAGGTGCCTACTGCTACGTGCAGGCGGCTGACGTCGACCAAGAGTAGTTAGGAGGATCCCAGGCAGGAGGCCTGCGCCTCTTTCGATCTGTATCCCAGTTTGTGCTAGCCTTCTTAAGGCAGACTTGTTTAACTTATGTCTGTACTCAGATATTGTTGCTTCCGCTGACTCGTCTATGATCGAGCACTTGTATTCGAGCCCTCGAGGCCCCTGGCTTGTATTATGATGCTTGTATGACTTATTTTATTTGTAGAGTTGTGTTGTGATATCTTCCTGTGAGTCCCTGATCTTGATCGTACACGTTTGCGTGTATGATTAGTGTACGATTGAATCAGGGGCGTCACAAGTTTGCCCTAGGCAGCCCCTCTCTCTTTCCCGTATGGCCCAATAAGGCTCAATACTTCTCCCCAGCGAATTCCCGTAACTCTCCGGTACTCCGAAAAATACCCGAATCACTCGGAACCTTTCCGAACTCTGAATATAGTCGTCCAATATATCGATCTTTACGTCTCGACCATTTCGAGACTCCTCGTCATGTCCCCGATCTCATCCAGGACTCCGAACTCCTTCGGTACATCAAAACTCATAAACTCATAATATAACTGTCATCGAAACCTTCAGCGTGCAGACCCTACGGGTTCGAGAACTATGTAGACATGACCTAGAACTATTCTTGGTCAATAACCAATAGCGGAACCTGGATGCCCATATTGGCTCCTACATATTCTACGAAGATCTTTATCGGTCAAACCGCATGACAACATACTTTGTTCCCTTTGTCATCGGTATGTTACTTTCCCGAGATTCGATCGTCGGTATCCATTACCTAGTTCAATCTCGTTACCGGCAAGTCTCTTTACTCGTTACGTAATGCATCATTCCGTAACTAACTCATTAGCTACATTGCTTGCAAGGCTTATAGTGATGTGCATTACCGAGAGGGCCCAGAGATACCTCTCCGACAATCGGAGTGACAAAACCTAATCTCGAAATACGCCAACCCAACATGTACCTTCGGAGACACCTGTAGTACTCCTTTATAATCACCCAGTTATGTTGTGACGTTTGGTAGCACCCAAAGTGTTCCTCCGGTAAACGGGAATTGCATAATCTCATAGTTACAGGAACATGTATAAGTCATGAAGAAAGCAATAGCAACATACTAAGCGATCAAGTGCTAGGCTAACGGAATGGGTCATGTCAATCACATCATTCTCCTAATGATGTGATCCTGTTAATCAAATGACAACTCTTTTGTCCATGGCTAGGAAACTTAACCATCTTTGATTCACGAGCTAGTCAAGTAGAGGCATACTAGTGACACTATGTTTGTCTATGTATTCACACATGTATTATGTTTCCGGTTAATACAATTCTAGCATGAATAATAAACATTTATCATGGAATAAGGAAATAAATAATAACTTTATTATTGCCTCTAGGGCATATTTCCTTCAGAAACCAACACCAAAAAATCCTATAAATAGAGGAACCATCAGGGGTTAACCTAGATTAGAAGTTCCGCCGCCGCAGGCCTCTGTAGCCACCAAAAACCAATCTAAACCCCGTTTCGGCACCCTGCCGGAGGGGGGAATCATCTTCGGTGGCCATCTTCATCATCCCGACGGCCACCACGATGAGGAGGGAGTAGTCCACCCTCGGGGCTGAGGGTTTGTACCAGTAGCTATGTGTTTAATCTCTTTCTCTCTCTCTCTCTCTCTCTCTCTCTCTCTCTCGTGTTCTTGAGATGTCACGATCTTGATGTATTGCGGGCTTTGTGTTAGGGAACACAGTATTTCAAAAAATTTACCTACGATCACACAAGATCTGTCTAGGATATGCATAGCAACGAGTGGGGAGAGTGTGTCCACGTACCCTCGTATACCGAAAGCGGAAGCGTTTAATAACGCGGTTGATGTAGTCGAACGTCTTCACAATCCAACCAATCCAAGTACAGAATGTACGGCACCTCCGTGTTCAGCACACGTTCAGCATGATGACGTACCTCGAGCTCTTGATCCAGTTGAGGACGAGAGAGAGTTCCGTCAGCACGACGGTGTGGCGACGGTGATGATGAAGTTACTGGCACAGGGCTTCGCCTAAGCACTACGACGATATGACCGAGGTGGTAAACTGTGGAGGGGGGCACCGCACACGGCTAAGAGATTGTCTGTTGTGCTTTGGGATGCCCCTGCCCCCATATATAAAGGAGGAGGGGAGGAGGCCGGCCACCAGGGGCGCGCCAAGAAGAGGGGAGTCCTACTAGGACTCCAATCCTAGTAGGATTCGGCCCCACCTTTTTTTCCTTCTACCGGAGGGGGAAAAGGGAAAGAGAGGGAGTAGGAGAAGGAAAGGGGGGTGGCGCCCCCTTCCCAAGTCCAATTCGGCCTCCTCCCTTGTGGGGGGTGATGTCTACTACGCAACTTTCTTCTTGTAGACGTTGTTGGGCCTCCAAATGTAGAGGTTTATAGGACAATAGCAAATTTCCCTCAAGTGGATGATCTAAGGTTTATCAATCCATGGGAGGCGTAGGATGAAGATGGTCTCTCTCAAGCAACCCTGCAACCAAATAACAAAGAGTCTCTTGTGTTCCCAACACACCCAATACAATGGTAAATTGTATAGGTGCACTACGGCGAAGAGATGGTGATACAAGTGCAATATGGATGGTAGGTATAGGTTTTTGTAATCTGAAATTATAAAAACAGCAAGGTAACAAGTGGTAAAAGTGAGCGTAAATGGTATTGCAATGCTAGGAAACAAGGCCTAGGATTCATACTTTCACTAGTGCAAGTTCTCTCAACAATAATAACATAATTGGATCATATAACTATCCCTCAACATGCAACAAAGAGTCACTCCAAAGTCACTAATAGCGGAGAACAAACGAAGAGATTATTGTAGGGTACGAAACCACCTCAAAGTTATCCTTTCTGATCGATCTATTCAAGAGTCCGTAGTAAAATAACACGAAGCTATTCTTTCCGTTCGATCTATCCTAGAGTTCGTACTAGAATAACACCTTAAGACACAAATCAACCAAAACCCTAATGTCACCTAGATACTCCAATGTCACTACAAGTATCCACTGGTATGATTATACGATATGCATCACACAATCTCAGATTCATCTATTCAACCAACACAAAGAACTTCAAAGAGTGCCCCAAAGTTTCTACCGGAGAGTCAAGACGAAAACGTGTGCCAACCCCTATGCATAAGTTCACAAGGTCACTGAACCCGCAAGTTGATCACCGAAACATACATCCAGTAGATCACGTGAATATCCCATTGTCACCACAGATAAGCACATGCAAGACATACATCAAGTGTTCTCAAATCCTTAAAGACTCAATCCGATAAGATAACTTCAAAGGGAAAACTCAATCCATTACAAGAGAGTAGAGGGGGAGAAACATCATAAGATCCAACTATAATAGCAAAGCTCGTGATACATCAAGATCGTGCCAAATCAAGAACACGAGAGAGAGAGAGAGAGAGAGAGAGAGAGAGATCAAACACATAGCTACTGGTACATACCCTCAGCCCCGAGGGTGAACTACTCCCACCTCGTCATGGAGAGCGCCGAGATGATGAAGATGGCCACCGGTGAGGGATCCCCCCTCCGGCAGGGTGCCGGAACAGGGTCCCGATTGGTTTTTGGTGGCTACAAAGGCTTGCGGTGGCGGAACTCCCGATCTAGGTTATGTTCTAGAAGCACTACTAGGGAAAAGCTTATACACAGACGCTTACTAGTAGCGCGGGCTTATACCCCTCGCTAATGCTACTTACTAGTAGCGCAGGTTTTTACCCCTCGCTACTACTAAGTTGATAGTAGTAGCGCGGGTTTTTAACCCTCGCTACTACTAAGTGGTCTCTGTCGTGCCCCCCCGGACATGCCATAGTAGTAGTGAGGGTTATAAACCTGCACTGCTACTTTGTGAATAGTTGTAGCGCAGGTCAGATGCCCATGCTACTAGTATATTCCCACACCACCCACCCCGATCCACCCCACCAACCGTCCCACTCCACCACCACTGTTTGTCTAAAAAAACACCCAACCATCGATCCAGATCCCCTCCATCGCCAGCCTCCCTTCCACCTCCTCTCTTCTCCCAATTCACCCCTCGTCTCCCTCCCATCCCACGCCGCCGCCGCCCACCACCCCGGCGACCTCCTGATACGTCTCCAACGTATCTATAATTTTTGATTGTTCCATGATATATTATATTCTGTTTTGGACATTACTGGGCTTTATTATACACTTTTATATTATTTTTGGGACTAACCTATTAACCGGAGGCCCAGCCCAAAATTGTTGTTTTTTGCCTATTTCAGAGTTTCGCAGAAATATAATATCAAATGGAGTCCAAACGGAATGAAACCTTCGGGAACGTGATTTTCAGAACGAACGTGATCCAGAGGACTTGGAACCTATGTCAAGACATCAACCAGGAGGGCACGAGGTAGGGGGGCGCGCCCTCCACCCTCGTGGGCCCCATGTTGCTCCACCGACGTACTCCTTCCTCCTATATACACCTACGTACCCCCAAACTACCAGATATGGAGCCAAAAACCTAATTCCACCGCCGCAACCTTCTGTACCCATGAGATCCCATATTGGGGCCTTTTCCAGAGCTTCGCCGGAGGGGGCATTGATCACGGAGGGCTTCTACACCAACACCATAGCCTCTCCGATGATGTGTGAGTAGTTTACCTCAGACCTTTGGGTCCATAGTTATTAGCTAGATGGCTTCTCCTCTCTTTTTGGATCTCAATACAATGTTCTCCCCCTCTCTCGTGGAGATATATTCGATGTAATCTTCTTTTGCGGTGTGTTTGTTGAGACCGATGAATTGTGGGTTTATGATCAAGTTTATCTATGAACAATATTTGAATCTTCTCTGAATTCTTTTATGTATGATTGGTTATCTTTGCAAGTCTCTTCGAATTATCAGTTTGGTTTGACCTACTAGATTGATATTTCTTGCAATGGGAGAAGTGTTTAGCTTTGGGTTCAATCTTGTGGTGTCCTTTCCCAGTGACAGTAGGGGCAGCAAGGCACATATTGTATTGTTGCCATCGAGGATAACAAGGTGGGGTTTATATCATATTGCATGAGTTTATCCCTCTACATCATGTCACCTTGCTTAAAGCGTTACTCTGTTCTTATGAACTTAATACTCTAGATGCATGCTGGATAGCGGTCGATGTGTGGAGTAATAGTAGTAGATGCAGGCAGGAGTCGGTCTACTTGTCTCGGATGTGATGCCTATATACATGATCATACCTAGATATTCTCATAACTATGCTCAATTCTGTCAATTGCACAACAGTAATTTGTTCACCCACCGTAATACTTATGCTCTTGAGAGAAGCCACTAGTGAAACCTATGCCCCATGGGTCTATTTTCCATCATATTAATCTTCCAACACTTAGTTATTTTTATTGCTTTCTATTTTACTTTGCATCTTTATCATAAAAATACCAAAAATATTATCTTATCATATCTATCAGATCTCACTCTCATAAGTGACCGTGTAGGGATTGACAACCCCATATCGTGTAGGATGATGATGGTCTCTCTCAAGCAACCCTGCAACCAAATAACAAAGAGTTTCTTGTGTCCCCAACACACCCAATACAATGGTAAATTGTATAGGTGCATTAGTTCGGCGAAGAGATGGCGATACAAGTGCAATATGGATACTAGATATAGGTTTTTGTAATCTGAAAATATAAAAGCAGCAAGGTAACAAGTGGAAAAAGTGAGCACAAACGGTATTGCAATGCGTTGAAACAAGGCCTAGGGTTCATACTTACACTAGTGCAAGTTCTTCCAACAAGGATAACATATTTAGATCATATAACAATCCCTCAACATGCAACAAAGAGTCACTCCAAAGTCACTAATAGCGGAGAACAACCGAAGAGATTATTGTACGGTACGAAACCACCTCAAAGTTATTCTTTCTGATCGATCTATTCAAGAGTCCGTAGTAAAATAACACGAAGCTATTCTTTCCGTTCGATCTATCCCAGAGTTCGTACTAGAATAACACCTTAAGACACAAATCAACCAAAACCCTAATGTCACCTAGATACTCCAATGTCACCACAAGTATCCGCTGGTATGATTATACGATATGCATCACACAATCTCAGATTCATCTATTCAACCAACACAAACAACTTCAAAGAGTGCCCCAAAGTTTCTACCGGAGAGTCAAGACGAAAACGTGTGCCAACCCCTATGCATAAGTTCACAAGGTCACTGAACCCGCAAGTTGATCACCAAAACATACATCAAGTAGATCACGTGAATATCCCATTGTCACCACAGATAAAGACATGCAAGACATACATCAAGTGTTCTCCAATCCTTAAAGACTGAATCCGATAAGATAACTTCAAAGGGAAAACTCAATCCATTACAAGAGAGTAGAGGGGGAGAAACATCATAAGATCCAACTATAATAGGAAAGCTCGTGATACATCAAGATCGTGCCAAATCAAGAACACGAGAGAGAGAGAGAGAGAGATCAAACACATAGCTACTGGTACATACCCTCAGCCCTGAGGGTGAACTACTCCCTCCAGTCTCCCACTTGCACTAGAGTCAATAATCTAGTTCACATCGCCATGTGATTTAACACCAATAGTTCACATCACCATGTGATTAATATCCATAGTTCACATCGCCATGTGGCCAACACTCAAAGGGTTTACTAGAGTCAGTAATCTAGTTCACATCACCATGTGATTAACACTCAAAGAGTACTAAGGTGTGATCATGTTTTGCTTGTGAGAGAAGTTTAGTCAACAGGTCTGCCAAATTCAGATCCGTATGTATTTTGCAAATTTCTATGTCTACAATGCTCTGCACGGAGCTACTCTAGCTAATTGCTCCCACTTTCAATATGTATCCAGATTGAGACTTAGAGTCATCTGGATCAGTGTCAAAACTTGCATCAACGTAACCCTTTAGACGAACTTTTGTCACCTCCATAATCAAGAAACATATCCTTATACCACTAAGGATAATTTTGACCGTTGTTCAGTGATCTACTCCTAGATCACTATTGTACTCCCTTGCCAAACTCAGTGTAGGGTATACAATAGATCTGGTACATAGCATGGCATACTTTATAGAACCTATGGCTGACGCATAGGGAATGACTTTCATTCTCTTTCTATCTTCTGCCGTGGCCGGGCTTTGGGTCCTACTCAATTTCACACCTTGTAACACACGCATGAACTCTTTCTTTGACTGTTCCATTTTGAACTACTTCAAAATCTTGTCAAGGTATGTACTCATTGAAAAAAAAAACTTATCAAGCGTCTTGATTTATCTCTATAGATCTTGATGCTCAATATGTAAGCAGCTTTACCGAGGTCTTTCTTTGAAAAACTCCTTTATGCTTTCCAGAAAATTGTACATTATTTTCGATCAACAATATGTCATTCACATTTTATCAGAAATGTTGTAGTGCTCCCACTCACTTTCTTGTAAATACAGGCTTCACCGCAAGTCTGTATAAAACTATATGCTTTGATCAACTCATCAAAGCGTATATTCCAACTCCGAGATGCTTGCACCAGTCCATAGATGGATCACTGGAGCTTGCACATTTTGTTAGCACCTTTAGGATCGACAAAACCTTCTGGTTGCATCATATACAACTCTTCTTTAAGAAATCCATTAAGGAATATAGTTTTGACATACATTTGCCAGATTTCATAAAATGTGGCAATTTGCTAACATGATTCGGACAGACTTAAGCATCGCTACGAGTGAGAAAATCTCATCGTAGTCAACACCTTGAACTTTGTCAAAACCTTTTTCAACAAGTCTAGCTTTGTAGATAGTAACACTACTATCAGCGTCCGTCTTCCTCTTGAAGATCCATTTATTTTCTATGGCTTGCCGATCATCGGGCAAGTCAACCAAAGTCCACACTTTGTTCTCATACATGGATACCATCTCAGATTTCATGGCCTCAAGCCATTTCGCGGAATCTGGGCTCATCATCACTTGCTCATAGTTCGTAGGTTCGTATCACTCTGGTGCGGATCTCACTCTGGTTGACCTACGAGGTTTGGTAGTAACTTGATCTGAAGTTACATGATCATCATCATTAGCTTCCTCACTAATTGGTGTAGGAGTCACAGGAACAGATTTCTGTGATGAACTACTTTCCAATAAGGGAGCAGGTATAGTTACCTCATCAAGTTCTACTTTCCTCCCACTCACTTCTTTCGAGAGAAAGTCCTTCTCTAGAAAGGATCCATTCTTAGCAACGAATGTCTTGCCTTCGGATTTGTGATAGAAGGTGTACCCAGCTATCTCCTTTGGGTATCCTATGAAGACACATTTCTCCGATTTGGGTTTGAGATTATCAGGATGAAACTTTTTCACATAAGCATCGCAACCCCAAACTTTAAGAAACAACAACTTTGGTTTCTTGCCAAACCACAGTTCATATGGTGTCATCTCAACGGATTTAGATGGTGCCCTATTTAACGTGAATGCAGTAGTCTCTAATGCATAACCCTAAAATGATAGTGGTAAATCGGTAAGAGACATCATAGATTGCACCATATCTAATAAAGTACGGTTATGATGTTTGGACACACCATTACGCTGTGGTGTTCCAGGTGGCGTGAGTTGCGAAACTATTCCGCATTGTTTCAAATGAAGACCAAACTCGTAACTCAAATATTCTCCTCCACGATCAAATCGTAGAAACTTTATATTCTTGTTACGATGATTTTCCACTTCACTCTGAAATTATATGAACTTTTCAAATGTTTCAGACTTATGTTTCATCAAGTAGATATACCCATATCTGCTCAAATCATCTGTGAAGGTCAGAAAATAACGATACCCGCCGCGAGCCTCAACACTCATCGGATCGCATACATCAGTATGTATTATTTCCATTAAGTCAGTTGCTCGCTCCATTGTTCCGGAGAACGGGGTCTTAGTCATTTTGCCCATAAGGCATGGTTCGCAAGCATCAAGTGATTCATAATCAAGTGATTCCAAAATCCCATCAGCATGGAGTTTCTTCATGCGCTTTACACCAATATGACCTAAACGGCAGTGCCACAAATAAGTTGCACTATCATTATTAACTTTGCATCTTTTGGCTTCTGTCAGATGTTGGGTTCCGGCAGACCCTTAAGGTTCGAACTCTGGGGTGCGCACGGAGATCTTTCCCCTACTGATCTACGTCCGATCGTCTCGCGAGAATCTAGGCTAAACGATGAACAGCACAAGGGACACAAGATTTATACTGGTTCGGGCCACCATCGTGGTGAATTACCCTACTCTAGTGTGTGGTGTGGTGGGTTGCCTCAAGGGCTGGTGATGAACAGTACAAAGGACGAACAGCCTCGCGAGAGGTGTTCTTGAGCTGGTGCGATGAACTGCTTGGGTGAGTTCGATCGCCTCTCTCTCTCTGGCTAGGGCTCTATCCGATGCCCTCTACGGTGGTGGCTAGCTCTATTTATAGAGGCCCTGGTCCTCTTCCCAAATATTGAGCGGGAAGGGCGCCAACAACGGCCATTTTGAAGGGGAACATCTAGTACAAGTTATCCTGACTAAAGTTGGTCTTCAGCTGCCAAAAGCACTAGTGATGATGCCGTCTTGGGCTCCACGGTGACCTCCACCCTGCCGCTCCGCTGGCCTTGGTCTCGTTGCACTGAAATGGAAACCTTTGCCTGATGCCTCGGTACTCCATGCCTGTGCAGGCCGGCGCCCGCCTGGTCTCAATCGTCATGGCTTGCATCATGAGCACCTCGCGAGGTACCCTGCCTTGATCTCTCCACCTCCTCGCGAGTCTGCCTAGCGAGGCCGTTCCTGAGGATGCCCTGTGTCATCCGCCCCGCGAGGCTTGGCCCCTCGTGAGGGTCTTGAGTCTTGTGCTGATGAAGATGGGCTGTGCTGGGCCACCACTTGAGCCACGCTGCATGCTGCAGGTAGGCAAGTCTGGGGACCCCCGTTCCCAGAACGCCGACAGTAGCCCCCAGGCCCACGGCGCGCTCGGACTTGGCTTAGCAGAGAAGTGAAGGGGCAAGTGCGGAGTGCCGCGGGCCCCATTAGCCTGCGGCCTTGGGCGCCACGTGGCGCTTGATTGGACGTGGGCGTCTCCGCTTCCCCATGCTGCCTCAACAACTGCTCGACTTGACAAGTCCCTGCATGTAGAAATGAGTCATGATTACCTGTGATCATGGAGGCCGACGGTTGGCCTCCTCCGGACTATAAGTACGGACGGGCGAGAGCCCCCGCAGTCCATCTCTTCCCGCTTCTCTCCTTCTTCTTCCTCCTTGCCCTTGCTCCACTCTACGCCAATGGCGCCAATCTGCCGGTTTTCAGTGGAAGAGAAGGGGAAGGCCCCCTGGGAGGGTCCCGATCCGCTTCCGCCGAAGAAGCGGCCTGTCCCCGGCCGCTGCGGCGTGGTCGCATGGCAGGAGACGTCACGGTCCTGGTACGAGCGGCCGCCGCCTGGGTTTTCGCTGCCCTTGTATGCCCGAATAGAGGGCCCTGGAGAAGAAGGCACCGAGCGTCACCGACGACGCCACCGGTGACGCCGGCGAGTCACGGCGGTGCGCGTCGTCACCCCTGGAGTCCATGACGAGGGCTCTTCTCGCGAGCTCGTGCTTCACGCCGCCATGCCTCCATGCTCTTGGATCAGCCTTCCTCCTTCCTTCACCTTCGAGATGCCGCCTAGTGGGTCTTGAGAGCTCTAGCTGCAGCATGCTAACTGCAGCACCCTTGCGACCGGAGCGGAGGTCGCGGTCGTCGCTCCGGGCAAGGTCTACATGACCCGGGGCTGGGGCGAGATCGTCTGGGTCTGCCGGACAGGGGGTACCCTCATAATTCATCTTGAATACGATGGCGCCTCCTTGATGTTCTTCAAGGTCTTCGACGCGGAAGGACGCCAGCTGGAGTGCTGCCCCAAGGAAGGCAGCCGAGGCAGCGAAGTGGCAAGGGCCAGGCCCGCCACCCGCTTCCCCGACAACTCCCCAGGCAGCAGCGAAGGAGCCGAAGAATCCAGCGACTCCCCCGAGCTTCACGCGACTCCGGAGATGAGCGACACAGCTACGAGCCCCCGAGCTCGCGCCGCGCCCGGAGGAGGGCAGCTGCATCAGGCCGCCGTCGCCACTGATCTAGATGATGATGGTCCGCTGTTGATGATGACGTCTCCTGTGGCGGTGCGCGTAGTTAGTGTTCCTTAGGATTAGCACATTTCGTTCCCTGCGAGGAATGGAAGGAACAACCTGTGGGGGTATGTAAGGCGCCGGCCATGTCGTTTGTGAATATTATCCTTATTATGAATCAATGTGAGGTGCTTGTCCTGTCTCGGCTCAGCTCCCCCTTTCTATCCTCACGAGGGCTTGGTGCTCTACGCTGACAGGTCCCGGTCCCCAGGCAGGCTTCAGCCGTCGCTGGTATGCCAGGTCGCGATGCCGTGGTCAAGGCCAGGAGGTGAGCGGCCCGAGGTCCAGTAAGAGCCCCTGAGTCGCGATGCTTAGGAGGTCCCCTTTAGCGCTCAAGCAGCCTCCACTGGGTGAGAAAGGAAGGCAACGTCGCCGTGACAGAGCCGCACTAGGCGAGGGTTTGGCATTGTGTTGATTTAACTCCTGCAGAGGCGTGACTTATCTCATGAGTTTGGAGTAGTTCTCCGGTGAGGTGCCAGGCCCGCGTGCCAGCAGCTGGGGTGTCACTGGGTCAGGCCCTCACGAGCTTCTCCCCTCTTCCCCGCACTTTCCTTCATGCTCTACGTCCCCAGGTCCCGGCCCTCGAGCGAGCTCAGCCGCCGCTGGGATGACAGTTCGCGATGCCGTGGGTCAAGGCCAGGGGGTGAGGGCTGGAGAGCCAGTAAGAGCCCGTGAGTCGCGATGCTCAGGCGCCCCCCTTTTAATGTGCGAGCGGATCATACGGGAGAGAGGGAGAGGGAGCTCACGATGCCCCCCACGCTATTCCTTAGGCGGATC
Source organism: Triticum aestivum (assembly GCF_018294505.1). NCBI lineage: Eukaryota > Viridiplantae > Streptophyta > Magnoliopsida > Poales > Poaceae > Triticum > Triticum aestivum. The sequence goes on from NC_057807.1 coordinate 705,294,064, forward strand.
CTGCACACCAACATGAGGAAAACAAGGTCTACCATCGTGGTTGTCGGCCAGCCATTGGTTGCTCCGAGGGAGTGATTGAGGCACTAAGGGCCTGGTGAGGTAGCGCTATGCAGGGCTGCCGCGGGCAGAGCTCGACACTCAGATTTGTCAGCGTTGCAGGGACGAACCCATATGAATATGCCGTTGCGTTGCTGACGGATTTGAAGACCGAGAAAGAACTTCAGCTCTCCCATCATGGACATTTGATATTGTTCTTGCATCATGTGAGCAAATTCATCACTGTATTTCTTGTTGGTGCAACCGAAGATAATGTCATCCACATAGATTTGGCACACAAACAGTTCACCATCATATGTCTTCGTGAAGAGAGTGGGATCTAGAGAACCAGGTTTTAAGCCTTTGCTCTTCAGGAAGTCTTTGAGTGTGTCATACCAAGCACGAGGGGCTTGTTTAAGGCCATACAGTGTCTTGTTGAGCTTGTATACCATATCAGGATGTTTTGGGTCTTCAAAGCCAGGTGGTTGTGCAACATATACTTCTTCAATCTTTCCATTGAGAAAGGCACTCTTCACATCCATTTGATACAGAAGGATGTTATGATGATTTGCGTAGGCTAGCAGTATGCGAATGGCTTCGAGCCTAGCCACTGGAGCAAATGTTTCATCGAAGTCAATTCCTTCAACTTGTGTGTATCCTTGAGCAACGAGCCGTGCTTTGTTTCTGACTACTTGACCATGCTCGTCTTGTTTGTTGCGATATATCCATTTTGTGCCTATTATGTTGTGCTTGCGAGGATCAGGATGCTTGACTAATTCCCACACATTGTTCGGCTCAAACTGTTGAAGCTCTTCTTGCATAGCTTGAATCCATTCAGGTTCCATGAAGGCTTCAGCAACTTTCTTGGGTTCAGAGATTGAGACAAATGCAAAGTGCCCACAGAAATTTGCTAGCTGTGTTGCTCTTGAACGAGTGAGTGGACCTGGTGCATTGATGCTATCGATTATCTTCTCAATTTGTACTTCATTTGCAACACGAGGATAAACTGGACGAAGATTTTGCTCCTGCTGAACATTGTCATCATTTGGAGGATTGTCTTCAGGCTGAGCAATGTCTTCAGGTTGATTAGGTGCAGAAATAATGAGTTCCTCTTCAGGCTGGGCATCTGATGGTATGATCTCTCATGTTCCCATTAGCTTGATTGATTCACTGGCAGGTACTTCATCTAGCACATTTGGCAGGTGCTCTCTTTGTGAGCAGTTAGTTTCATCGAACCGCACATCCACAGTTTCAACCACTTTATAGTGAAAGAGGTTGAAGACTCTGTAGGAGTGTGAGTCCTTTCCATAACCAAGCATAAAACCTTCATGTGCTTTCGGTGCAAATTTTGAAGTGTGATGTGGATCCTTGATCCGGCACCTAGCACCAAATACTCTGAAGTAGCTTACGTTTGGCTTCTTACCAGTTAGGAGCTCATAGGATGTTTTCTTCAGAAGCTTGTGAAGATAAACACGATTGATGACATGACATGCAGTATCAATGGCTTCAGGCCAGAATTTTCTTGGAGTCTAGTATTCGTCAAGCATCGTCCGAGCCATCTCAATAAGGGTTCTGTTCTTGCGCTCCACGATGCCATTCTACTGAGGTGTGTAAGGGGCAGAAAACTCATGAGTGATACCTAAGGTGTCAAGATAGAGGTCGAGGCCCGTGTTCTTGAATTTTGTGCCGTTGTCACTCCTAATGTGCTTGATCTTGACGCCATAGTTGTTCATGGTGTGGTTTGCGAAGCGTCTGAAGACATCCTGCACTTCAGTCTTGAAGAGAATTATGTGCACCCAAGTGTATCTTGAATAATCATCAACAATAACGAAACCATAGAGACAAGCAGTAGCAGTGAGAGTAGAGTAGTGAGTGGGACCAAACAAGTCCATGTGGAGCAACTCAAAAGGTCGAGATGTAGTCATGATTGTCTTTGAGGGATGCTTGGCCCTTGTCATCTTCCCAGCTTCACAAGCACCACATAGATGATCTTTCTTGAACTTGACGTCTTCGATGCCTATGACGTGCTTCTTCTTGGCGAGAGTGTGTAGGTTCCTCATGCCAGCATGCCCTAGCCTCCGATGCCAGAGCCAGCACTCTGAAGACTTAGCTAGAAGACATACGGCCATCTGTGGTCCTGCTGAGAAATCTACCATGTACAGATCATCTTTCCTGTACCCTTCGAAGACTAGAGACTTGTCAGATTCCATTAGTACAAGAAAACAATATTTTCCAAATAGCACAATCATGTTTAAGTCACAAAGCATTGAGACAGACATTAAATTGAAACCAAGGGATTCAACAAGCATCACTTTGTCCATGTGCTGATCCCTTGAGATTGCAACTCTACCTAGTCCCAATACCTTGCTTTTACCAGTGTCAGCGAATGTGATGTGACTTTTATCACATGGACGTAAGGTTGAGTCCATGAGAAGACTTCAATCACCAGTCATGTGGTTAGTGCATCCGCTGTCCATAATCCATTCTGTCGCACGAGGTGTCGTACCCTACAGTGCAGTTAGGAGGATAGGCTTCACGAAGAGTGTTGTGAAGCATAAGTATTTGACGCACAAGAGGATTATCAAAGCTTAGGTCAAGGTTAGGACTCATAGTATGACTGGCAAGCGATTCAGATGTGAAATACATAGTAAGATCATTTGGGCATTTTATCTTGCGTCCCACAATGTGTTTTAGGTCCCCAACAATAGCATCAGACGCCTTTGATTTCAGGCTGGAGACCTTCCTCTGCAAAAGAAAGTTAATTCTTCTTCACCACCCACATCTTCAGGGGTGGCTTAGAAGCAATGAGTCTAAGTGCAGCATCTGAGAATTTTGGCTTTGGAGCCCTAGCAAATAGCCTTGCAGGAGAAGCATAATACTCATATGAATAAGCAGAAAAGTTCTTAGTTCTATGAACATAGCGGTTTGAAGACACACGCTCATATTCATAAGTCTGAGTATGGTTTCCCTGCAAAACATTGGCGTTAGGGTGACTCAGGTGAGTCCTGTATCTGTATGAAGCCTTTGGGCCATATGAAGCCATAGGTCTGGGGTTTGTCTTCTTTCTGGGTGGTGTCCTGATGACATTCACATGAAGATTATCAATACACTGCTTAGGTACCCAGATCTTCTTCATAGGTGGTCCATTCCTGCAGTTAGTACCAATATACCTGGCAAACACTTCACCATTCTAATTCTTAAACAATTTATAGTTCGCATCAAAGGATTCATCAATGATAATACGTTAGCGCAAGTGAAACCAGATAGGGTGGATGGATCTACTGAAGGTTCCTTTGCAGCAACCCATGTGGTTTTGGGGTACTTCTCAGGCTTCCAGTATGACCCATCAACATTCATTTTCCTCTCGAACCCAATACCCTCTTTTCTAGGGTTTCGGTTCAGAATCTGCTTTTTGAGGACATCACATAATGTCTGATGCCCTTTGAGGCTTTTGTACATCCCTGTATCAATCAGTGTCTTCAACCTGGCATTCTCATCAACAATAGTAGTGGTATCATCAACAGAGGGTTAGTTACCTCATCAGCAGTTGAAGATATTGCAACAGGAGCAGTAGAACATCCAGCAACAGAAACAGTGTTACCATGCTCAATGCATTTTAAACATGGTGGTTCAAATCCTTCCCGAGCGGGACTGATCTGTTGAGCGTGAAGTGACTCGTTCTCCTTTTGAAGATCTTCATGATCCGATCTCAATTTCTCAAGTTCCCGCTTCCTTTGAAGATAATCGTAGGAAAGCCTTTCATGAGATGTTGAGAGGGTTTCATGACGACCTTCAAGTTCCTGGTACTTAACATGAAGATTTTTATGTCTTCAATTAAGGACTGAGTCTTAGTCATTTCCGCGTCCAACAGGTCATCGCTTTTGTCTAAAAGTTTTTGAATATGTTCCATAGCTTTCTGTTGTTCAGTTGCAATTTTAGCAAGTTTTTTGTAGCTAGGTTTGGATTCACAATCAGAGTCATCTTCACTTGATGTTTGAAAGTAAGCATCGCGTAGGTTTACCTTGGCACCACATGCCATGAAGCAGTAAGTGGGAGCGGAGTCGTCCTTGTCACTGGCATCAACTTTGGTGATGGATGCATTGTCTTCAGTGTTGAAGATGGATTTGGCAACGTAGGCTGAAGTTAAGGCCAGACTTGCAACGCCAGAGTCAGACTCCTCCTCAGACTCCACCACTTCCGCCTCCTCAGAAGCAGACTCCTCCTCTGAATCCATTTCCTTGCCAACAAAAGCACGAGGCTTGCCATACAAGCTTTTCTTGTGTGATGAAGACTTGGAAGAGGACTTGGAAGAAGATTTTGAGTATTTCTTCTTCTTCTTGTCATCAGAATCATATTCCTTTCTCTTCTTCTTTTTCTTCTCATTGTCCCACTGTGGACACTCAGAGATGTAGTGGCCAGGTTTCTTGCACTTGTGACAGGTTCTCTTCTTGTGGTCTTGGGAAGAAGCTTCATCATTTCTTGAGCTGGATCGTGAAGACTTTCTGAAGCCTTTCTTCTTAGTGAACTTCTGGAACTTCTTCACAAGCATAGCAAGCTCCTTTCCAAGGTCTTCAGCTTCACCAGAACTGCAGTCAGATTCTTCTTCAGACGAGGAAACAACCTTTGCCTTCAAAGCGCGAGTTCGGCCATAATTGGGACCATAGATATCTCTTTTCTTAGATAGCTGGAGCTCATGTGTGTTGAGCCTCTCAAGTATGTCAGATGGATCGAGTGTCTTGAAGTCAGGGCGTTCTTGAATCATAACAGCTAGAGTGTCAAATGAGCTATCAAGAGATCTCAGAAGCGTCTTGACGATTTCATGCTTGGTGATCTCAGTGGCGCCGAGAGCCTGAAGCTCGTTTGTGATGTCAGTGAGACGATCAAACGTGAGCTGGACATTTTCATTGTCATTTCTCTTGAAGCGGTTGAAGAGGTTGCGTAGGACACTGATTCTTTGATCTCTCTGAGTTGAAACACCTTCATTGACCTTGGACAGCCAGTCCCAGACTAGCTTCGAAGTTTCCGAAGCACTCACACGGCCATACTGCCCTTTGGTCAGATGACCACAGATGATGTTCTTCGCAGTAGAATCGAGTTGAATGAACTTCTTGACATCAGTAGGGGAGACACCTTCACCAGTCTTGGGAACGCCGTTTTTGACGACATACCATAGATCGACATCAATGGCTTCAAGATGCATACGCATCTTATTCTTCCAGTAGAGATATTTAGTGCCATCGAAGACAGGGCACGCAACAGAGACTTTGATTATCCCTGCAGTCGACATAGCTAAACTCCAGGTGGTTAAACCGAATCACACAGAACAAGGGAGCACCTTGCTCTAATACCAATTGAAAGTGCTAGTTATCAACTAGAGGGGGGGGTGAATAGGTGATTTTTATGAAAGTCTTCAAAACATGAAAGTTTCAAAGACAACCACGAAATCAGGACCTATAAACATGCAGCGGAAGATGAACTACACTAGACAAGCCATAGTCAAACAAGTATGAAGCTAAAGCATGATGACATATAACAGCTAGGTAGTAGGATCAGGATGGAAGATAGTTCAAAGCCAATCAGAACAAGTAGTCACACAGTGAAGTCAAACAGGCATAGCAATCAGGCAATGACTTCACAAAGACGAACTGTAAGTAAGGAGAGTAAGAGATAGAACCAGTGCGTTGTGAAGACAAGGATTTGTTCGACCAGTTCCAGTTGCTGTGACAACTGTACGTCTGGTTAGGGAGGCTGAGATTGAACTCAGAAGACCGTGTCTTCACCTTATTCCCCTTGAGCTAAGGACACACAGTCCTCGCCCAATCACTCTGGTAAGTCTTCAAGGTAGACTTCCAAACCTTCATAGACTTTGTTCACCGAAATCCACAATTACTCTTGGATGCTTAGAACGCGACGCCTAACCGGCTGGAGGATTCACAGTCCTCAAGTGTAACAAGTCTTCAGATCACACGGACAGAAAGACTTCAGTGATGCCAAACACTCTTTGGGCTCTGGGTGTTTTGGGCTTTTGTCCTCACAAGGATTTCTCTCTCAAACTCTTCGGAGGTGGGTTGCTCTCAACGACAAAAGCCGTGCACTAACTCTGAGCAGCCACCAATTTATGGTGTAGGGGGTGGGCTATTTATAGCCACTGGGCAACCCAACCTGATTTGTCCGAAATGACCCTGGGTCACTAAGGAACCGACACGTGTCACAACGGTCAGATTTCAAACACACGCGACAGCTTGACTTGGGCTACAAGTAAAGCTGACTTATCCTACTCTGGATAAGATTTGCTCTCATTGTCTTCGCTCGAAGACATAGGATTTTGGTTGAGCATCACATCAGTCACTCTGACTTTGTTCACTTGGACCCCACTTAACAGTGCGGTGGTTCCTATGACTCAACAAAGAAGAAAAGAAACAACAAAACTACTAAGTCTTCGCGCTCCATAGTCTTCACTTAATGTCTTCTTCTGTCATAGTCTTCAATGTGAATATCTTCACGTACCACCAATATCTTCAATGTCTTCATACATTTTTAGGGGTCATCTCCGGTAGGTAAACCGAATCAAAGAGGGACTACTACCTGTGTTATCCTGGAATTCTCACAAACACATTAGTCCCTCAACCACGTTTGTCGTCAATACTACAAAACCAAACTAGGGATGGAAGTAGATGCACTTACACTCCATCTCCAAAGCACCATCATGATCACCATCATCACCGGTGCGACACCTTGATCTCCATCGTAGCATCGTTGTCGTCTCGCCAACTATTTCTTCTACGACTATTGCTACCTCTTAGTGATAAAGTAAAGCAATTAAATGGTGATTGCATTTCATACAATAAAGCGACAACCATATGGCTCCTGCCAGTTGCCGATAACTCCGTTACAAAACATGATCATCTCATACAATACAATTTAGCATCATGTCTTGACCATATCACATCACAACATGCCCTTCAAAAACAATTTAGACTTCGTCTAGTTTGTTGTTGCAAGTTTTACGTGGCTGCTATGGGCTGAGCAAGAACCGTTCTTACATACGCATCAAAACCACAACGATATTTCGTCAAGTATGTGCTGTTTTAACCTTCAACAAGGACCGAGCGTAGCCACACTCGATTCAACTAAAGTTGGAGAAACTGACACCCGCCAGCCACCTGTGTGCGAAGCACGTCGGTAGAACCAGTCTCGCGTAAGCGTACGCGTAATGTCGATCCGGGCCGCTCCATCCAACAATACCGCCGAATCAAAGTATGACATGCTGGTAAGCAGTATGACCTGTATCGCCCACAACTCACTTGTGTTCTACTCGTGCGTATAACATCTACGCATAAACCTGGCTCGGATGCCACTGTTAGGGAATGAAGTAATTTCAAAAAAATTCCTATGCACAAGCAAGATCATGGTGATGCATAGCAACGAGAGGGGAGAGTGTTGTCCATGTACCCTCGTAGACCGAATGCGGAAGCGTTATGACAATGCGGTTGATGTAGTCGTACGTCTTCACGATCGACCGATCATGTGCCGAATGTACGGCACCTCCGTGATCTGCACACGTTCAGCTCGGTGACGTCCCATGAACTCACGATCCAGTAGAGCTTCGAGGGAGAGCTTCATCAGCACAACGGCGTGATGACGGTGATGATGAAGCTACCGGCGCAGGGCTTCACCTAAGCACTACGACGATACGACCGAGGTGGATTATGGTGGAGGGGGGCACCGCACACGACTAAGAGATCAATGGTCAACTTGTGTGTCTATGGGGTGCCCCCCTCCCTCGTATATAAAGGAGTGGAAGAGGGGGAGGGCCGGCCCTCTACTATGGCGCGCCCTGGGGAGTCCTACTCCCACCGGGAGTAGGATTCCCCCCTTCCAAGTAATAGGAGTAGGAGAGAAGGAAGGGGAAGAGAGAAGAGAAGGAAGGAGGGGGCACCGCCCCTCGGACTAGGCCTTGGGGGGGGGCGGCCTGCCCTAGGAAGCTCCTCTCTCTCTTCCCTAAAGCCCAATAAGGCCCATATACTCCCCGGCGAATTCCCGTAACTCTCCGATACTCTGATAAATACCCGAACCACTCAGAACCTTTCCGATGTCCGAATATAGCCTTCCAATATATCGATCTTTACGTCTCGAACATTTCAAGACTCCTCGTCATGTCCCTAGATCATCCTTAAAGACTCAATCCGATAAGATAACTTCAAAGGGAAAACTCAATCCATTACAAGAGAGTAGAGGGGGAGAAACATCATAAGATGCAACTATAATAGCAAAGCTCGTGATACATCAATCTCGTGCCAAATCAAGAACACGAGAGAGAGAGAGAGATCAAACACATAGCTACTGGTACATACTGATACATCCATTTTGCATCATGCTTTTATATCAATATTTATTGCATTATGGGCTGTTATTACACATTATATCTCAATACTTATGGATATTCTCTCTTATTTTACAAGGTTTACCATGAAGAGGGGGAATGCCGGCAGCTGGAATTCTGGCTGGAAAAGGAGCAAACGTTGGAAACCTATTCTGCACAGCTCCAAAAGTCCTGAAACTCCACGAAACAACTTTTCGGGATTAATAAGAATTTCTGAGCGAAAGAAATATGCCAGGGGGCCCATACCCTGTCCAGGAGACAGGGGGCGCGCCCCCCTATAGAGCGCGTCCCCCTATCTCCTAGGCCCCCTAGTGGGCCTCCGACGTCCATCTTCTGCTATATCATCACTTTTACCCTAGAAAAAATTGTGGGCAAGCTTACGGGACGAAACTCCACCGCCACAAGGCGGAACCTTGGCGGAATCAATCTAGGGCTCCGGCAGAGCTGTTCTGCTGAGGACACTTCCCTCCGGGAGGGGGAAATCATCACCAATGTCATCACCAACGATCCTCTCATCTAGAGGGGGTCAATCTCCATCAACATCTTCACTAGCACCATCTCCCCTCAAAATCCTAGTTCATCTCTTGTATCCAATCTTGTATCAAAACCACAAATTGGTACCTGGGGGTTGCTAGTAGTGTTGATTACTCCTTGTAGTTGATGCTAATTGGTTTACTTGGTGGAAGATCATATGTTCAGATCCTTTATGCATATTATTACTCCTCTGATTATGAACATGAATATGCTTTGTGAGTAGTTACGTTTGTTCTTGAGGACATGGGTGAAGTCTTGCTATTTGTAGTCATGTGAATTTGGTATTCGTTCGATATTTTGATGAGATGTATGTTGTCTTTTCCTCTAGTGGTGTTATGTGAACGTCGACTACATGACACTTCACCATTATTTGGGCCTAGAGGAAGGCATGGGGAAGTAATAAGTAGATGATGGGTTGCTAGAGTGACAGAAGCTTAAACCCTAGTTTATGCGTTGCTTCGTTAGGGGTTGATATGGATCCATATGTTTAATGCTGTGGTTAGGTTTACCTTAATACTTATTTTGTAGTTGCGGATGCTTGCAATAGGGGTTAATCATAAGTGGGATGCTTGTCCAAGTTAGGGCAGTACCCAAGTACCAGTCCACCCACATATCAAATTATCAAAGTACCGAACCGAATCATATGAACGTGATGAAAACTAGCTTGACGATAATTCCCAATGTGTCCTCGGGAGCTTCTTTCTCATTATTAGAAATTGTCCATGCTTATCCGTTGCTACATAAAGGATTGGGCCACCTTGATGCACTTTATTTACTTTATTTACTTGTTACTGGTTACTATTTATCTTATCACAAAACTATCCATCACCTACAATTTCAGTGCTTGCACAGAAAACCTTACTGAAAACCGCTTATCATTTCCTTTTGCTCCTCATTGGGTTCGACACTCTTACTTATCGAAAGGACTATGATAGATCCCCTACACTTGTGGGTCATCAAGACTCTTTTCTGGCGCTGTTGCCGGGGAGTGTAGCGCTTTTGGTGAGTGGAACTTGGTAAGGAAACATTTATATAGTGTGCTGAAATTTTCTGTTACTTGTCACTATGGAAACTAATCCTTTGAGGGGCTTGTTTGGGGTATCTACACCCCAACCAGAAGAGCAAAGAGTTGCTCCTCAACCTACTGAACTTTATGAAAATATTTACTTTGAGATTCCTTCGGGTATGATAGAAAAACTGCTAGTTAATCCATTTGCAGGAGATGGAACATTGCATCCCGATTTACACCTTATCTTTGTGGATGAAGTTTGTGGATTATTTAAGCTTGCAGGTATTCCCGATGATGTTGTCAAAAGGAAGGTCTTCCCTTTATCTTTGAAGGGAGATGCATTGACATGGTATATGCTGATAGTGAATGGGTAAGCCCTGTCCATTGTGTTCCTAAAAAGGAAGGTATTACCGTTGTTCCTAATGATAAAGATGAATTGACCCCGCAAAGAATTATTATAGGTTATAGGATGGTAATTGATTTCTGTAAGTTAAATAAAGCTACTAAGAAAGATCATTACCCTTTACCTTTTATTGATCAAATGCTAGAAAGACTATCCAAACACACTCGTTTCTGCTTTCTAGATGGTTATTCTGGTTTCTCTCAGATACCTGTGTCAGCGAAGGATCAATATAAAACTACTTTTACTTGCCCTTTTGGTACTTTTGTTTATAGACGTATGCCTTTTGGTTTATGTAATGCACCTGCTACCTTTCAAAGATGCATGATGGCTATATTCTCTGATTTTTGTGAAAAGATTTGTGAGGTATCCATGGATGACTTCTCAGTCTATAGATCCTCCTTTGATGATTGTTTGAGCAACCTTGATCGAGTTTTGCAGAGATGCGAAGACACTAGTCTCGTTCTGAATTGGGAAAAGTGTCACTTTATGGTTAATGAAGGCATTGTCTTGGGGCACAAGATCTCCGAGAGAGGTATTGAAGTTGATAAAGCCAAGGTTGATGCTATTGAAAAGATGCCATGTCCCAAGGACATAAAAGGTATAAGAAGTTTCCTTGGTCACGCCGGTTTTTATAGGAGGTTCATTAAGGACTTTTCTAAAATCTCTAGGCCTCTAACTAATTTATTTCAAAAAGATATTCCTTTTGTCTCTGATGATGATTGTGTAGAAGCATTTGAAGTACTTAAGAAAGCTTCGATCACTGCACCTATTGTTCAGCCGCCTGATTGGAATTTACCTTTTGAAATTATGTGTGGTGCTAGTGATTATGCTGTAGGTGTTGTTCTAGGGCAAAGAGTCGATAAGAAATTGAATGTTATCCAGTATGCTAGTAAGACTCTTGATATTGCCCAGAGGAATTATGCTACTACTGAAAAAGAGTTCTTAGCAGTTGTATTTGCATGTGATAAGTTTAGACCTTATGTTGTTGATTCCAAAGTTACTATTCACACTGATCATGCTGCTATTAAATATCTTATGGAAAAGAAAGATGCTAAGCCTAGACTCATTAGATTGGTTCTCTTGCTCCAAGAATTTGACTTGCATATTGTTGATAGAAAGGGAGCTGAGAACCCCCTTGCAGATAACTTGTCTAGGTTAGAGAATGTTCTTGATGACCCACTGCCTATTAATGATAGCTTTCCTGATGAACAATTAGCGATCGTCAATGCTTCTCGTACTGCTCCTTGGTATGCTGATTATGCTAATTACATTGTCGCTAAATATATACCGCCTAGTTTCACATACCAGCAAAAGAAATAGTTCTTTTATGATTTAAGACATTACTTCTGGGATGATCCACACCTTTATAAAGAAGGAGTAGATGGTGTTATTAGACGTTGTGTGCCTGAGCATGAACAAGAACAGATTCTACGTAAGTGTCACTCTGAATCTTATGGAGGACACCACGTTGGAGATAGAACTGCACACAAGGTACTACAATCTGGTTTTTATTGGCCTACTGTCTTCAAAGATGCTCGTAAGTTTGTCTTATCTTGTGATGAAAGTCAAAGAATAGGTAACATTAGTAGACGTCAAGAAATGCCTTTGAATTATTCTCTTGTTATAGAACCGTTTGATGTTTGGGGCTTTGATTATATGGGACCTTTTCCTGCCTCTAATGGTTATACACATATTTTAGTTGCTGTTGATTATGTTACTAAGTGGGTAGAAGCTATTCCAACTAGTAGTGCTGATCATAACACTTCTATTAAAATGCTTAAAGAAGTTATTTTTCCGAGGTTTGGAGTCCCTAGATATCTTATGACTGATGGTGGTTCACATTTTATTCATGGTGCTTTCCGTAAAATGCTTGCTAAGTATGATGTCAATCATAGAATCGCATCTCCATATCATCCGCGGTCTAGTGGTTAAGTAGAGTTGAGCAATAGAGAGATCAAATTAATTTTGCAAAAGACTGTGAATAGATCTAGAAAGAATTGGTCCAAAAAACTTGATGATGCATTATGGGCCTATAGAACTGCATACAAAAATCCTATGGTATGTCTCCTTATAAGATGGTTTATGGAAAAGCGTGTCATTTACCTCTTGAACTTGAACATAAAGCATACTGGGCTATCAAAGAGCTCAATTATGACTTCAAACTTGCCGGTGAGAAGAGGTTAGTTGATATTAGCTCACTTGATGAATGGACAACCCAAGTGTATGAGAATGCCAAGCTATTCAAAGAAAAAGTCAAACGCTGGCATGATAAGAGGATACAAAAGCGTGAGTTTAACGTAGGAGATTATGTGTTATTATTCAACTCTCGTTTAAGATTTTTTGCAGGAAAACTTCTCTCAAAATGGGAAGGTCCCTACGTTATCGAGGATGTCTATCGTTCTGGTGCTATAAAAATCAACAACTTCGAAGCCACAAATCCGAGGGTGGTAAACGGTCAAAGAATTAAACATTATATTTCAGGTAATCCTATCAATGTTGAAACTAATATTATTGAAACCGTGACTCCTGAGGAATACATAAGGGACACTTACCAGAACGTTCCAGACTCCGAAAAGGCATAGGTATGTGGTACGGTAAGTAAACCGACTCCAAAACAACTCCAATAGCAATTTTTAAAATGTTTTGGAATATTTAAGAATTTTAGGAAGAAAGAAGTAGTCCGAAAGGGACACGAGGCTCCCACGAGAGTGGAGGGCGCGCCCCCTGTCTCGTGGGCACCTCGTGTGCCTCCCGGACTCTATTTTCTTGCACGTTACGTATTTTGGTCGGTAAAAAATCATTATATATACTCCCGAAGGTTTTGACCACCGCATCACGCAAATATCCTCTGTTTTTGTTTCGAGCTGTTTCCGTTGCAGATTTAGAGCACCATGACTTCACCCTCCTCCAACAACGAAGACAAGGATGCTTGGCTTTTGAAGATAGAGCTGAAAAGAGAAGAACCAGAAGAGATCAACAAGGATGAAGGGATCAAGAAAGCCATGGAGGTTCAAGCTCTGGCGGTGAAAGAAGAAGACATCCCTCAATCTTTACCTAACCTCTTTACTCCAACAGAGATTGAAGCTTTCAAGATGATTGAGTTAGCTCGCATACAGAACAAGTATCTCACACAGGAGAATATTCTGTTGAAGGGTCATATTGCTGGGCTTAAGGGCATTATCCGCAAGTTGGAGGAACTTTTACCCTCAATGTGCGATTATCCACCGTCATCATCACCACCTCCATCACCTCCTAGTACATAATAACATGGGTATGGGCACTCCCCTCGGCAACTGCCAAGCTTGGGGGAGGTTCCCCGGTATCGTATCACCATCACACTCCTATCTTTACCGCTTTATTTAGTTCGATCTTTTTAGTAGTATCTTGAGCTAGTAGATTGAAGTTTCGATATCAAGTAGTTTCGAGTTTTGCTTTGTGATCTCTTTTTGTATTCGAGTCCGTGAGTTATCTATAATAAAGATTAGTGTTGAGTCAAGGGCTTTGCTATGTTGCTATGATCTTGAGAAAGTAGAAAGAATAAAATAGTTCATATTGATCTTATGGATAGTGATAACTTCACACATAGAAAGTATGAGGCATAAAAATTGTTGAGAGTTGATAAACTTAGCCTTGGTCATCGTTGCAATTAATAGGAAGTGATAAGGAAAGAGGGGTTCACATATAAATATATTATCTTGGACACATTTTATAGTTGTGAGCACTCATTAGGTATGACATGCTAAAAGAGTTGACATTGGACAACAAAGACAACGTAATAGTTTATGTTTTCCAACATCTCAGTTAAAGTATATTGTCATTGACCTTCCAAACATGTTGAGCTTGCCTTTCCCCCTCATGCTAGCCAAATTCCTTGCACCAAGTAGAGATACTACTTGTGCTTCCAAATATCCTTAAACCCAGTTTTGCCATGAGAGTCCACCATACCTACCTATGGATTGAGTAAGATCCTTCAAGTAAGTTGTCATCGGTGCAAGCAATAAGAATTGCTATCTAAATATGTATGACTTATTAGTGCAGAGAAAATAAGTATTGTACGAACTTGTTGTGGAAGTAATAAAAGCGACGGACTGCATAATAAAGGTCCACATACAAGGGGCAATATAAAGTGACGCTCTTTTGCATTAAGATTTTGTGCATGAACCCTAAACGCACATGACAACCTCTGCTTCCCTCTGCGAAGGGCCTATCTTTTACTTTATGTTTTTACTTTATGCTTGAGTCAAGGTGATTCCCACCTTTCCATTTTTCATTTTATCCTTTGGCAAGATCCTCGTGTTTGAAAGATCATGATATATATATCCAATTGGATGTAAGTTAGCATGGGCTATTATTGTTGACATCACCTAAAGGTGAATACGTTGGGAGGCAACACAATAAGCCCCTATCTTTCTCAGTGTCCGGCTGAAATTCCATAACCACAAGTACTGCGTGAGTGTAAACAATTGTGGAGGGCTACAAGATAGTTGAGTATGTGAACTTGCTGAAAAGCTCTATTGTTGACTCTTTCTGATGTTACGATAAATTGCAATTGCTTCAATGACTGAGATTATAGTTTGTTAGTTCCCGATGAAGTTTTTGAACCATACTTGACATTGTGAATTGGTTGTTACTTGAGCATAAGAAATCATATGTTAAAATCTATATATGTTGCTGTTACAAGAATAATCATGATTCCCTCATGTCCGTATTTTATTTTTATCGACACCTCTATCTCTAAACATGTGGACATATTTTTCAATTTTGGCTTTCGCTTGAGGACAAGCGAGGTCTAAGCTTGGGGGAGTTGATACATCCATTTTGCATCATGCTTTTATATCAATATTTATTGCACTATGGGCTGTTATTACACATTAAATCTCAATACTTATGGCTATTCTATCTTATTTTACAAGGTTTACCATGAAGAGGGGGAATGCCGGCAGCTGGAATTCTGGCTGGAAAAGGAGCAAACGTTGAAAACCTATTCTGCACAGCTCCAAAAGTCCTGAAACTCCACGAAACAACTTTTTGGAATTAATAAGAATTTTTGAGCGAAAGAAATATGCCAGGGGGCCCACACCCTGTCCAGGAGACAGGGGCGCCCCCCCTATAGGGCGCGCCCCCTATCTCCTAGGCCCCCTGGTGGGCCTCCGGCGTCCATCTTCTGCTATATCATCACTTTTACCCTGGAAAAAATTGTGGGCAAGCTTATGAGACGAAACTCCGCCGCCACGAGGCGGAACCTTGGCAGAATCAATCTAGGGCTCCGGCAGAACTGTTCTGCCGGGGACACTTCCCTCCGGAAGGGGGAAATCATCACCAACATCATCACCAACGATCCTCTCATCGGGAGGGGGTCAATCTCCATCAACATCTTCACCAGCACCATCTCCTCTCAAAACCATAGTTCATCTCTTGTATCCAATCTTGTATCAAAACCACAAATTGGTGCCTGTGGGTTGCTAGTAGTGTTGATTACTCCTTGTAGTTGATGCTAATTGGTTTACTTGGTGGAAGATCATATGTTCAGATCCTTTATGCATATTATTACTCCTCTGATTATGAACATGGATATGCTTTGTGAGTAGTTACGTTTGTTCCTGAGGACATGGGTGAAGTCTTGCTATTAGTAGTCATGTGAATTTGGTATTCGTTCGATATTTTGATGAGATGTATGTTGTCTTTTCCTCTAGTGGTGTTATGTGAACGTCGACTACATGACACTTCACCATTATTTGGGCCTAGAGGAAGGCATGGGGAAGTAATAAGTAGATGATGGGTTGCTAGAGTGACAGAAGCTTAAACCCTAGTTTATGCGTTGCTTCGTTAGGGGTTGATATGGATCCATATGTTTAATGCTGTGGTTAGGTTTACCTTAATACTTCTTTTGTAGTTGCGGATGCTTGCAATAGGGGTTAATCATAAGTGGGATGCTTGTCCAAGTTAGGGCAGTACCCAAGTACCGGTCCACCCACATTGAAAGTGCGTTATGTCGACTAGAGGGGGGGTGAATAAGATATGACAATGATTACAATAAATGCATTACTACTTTTAGCCTTGCATTATATACGAAACACACAAAAGTGAGATAATATCAACAAGAGAACATAGTACTTCCATAAGAACCATATAGAAAGGTACCTCCGTTCGAAATTACTTATCGCAGAAATCTTTATCTTTACCTACTAATAAACCACCGATTGCTTCTGGTCGTCTGTCGTCGCACGTTTTGCAGAAAAGCCCCGCAGTTTCCGGGAAATCAACCCGCGGTCCCGATTTAAGTGTATCTGGAAAAACGTTTTGATTTTACAAATTGACCCTTAGATTTATTAGAATTCCACTCGCGCTCCTTTTTAACTGAGAAAACGCCCGGGCTCCAGGCGGGGCGAGGCGGGGCGAGGCGGAGGGCAGCCAAGCGCGGGGGAGAGTGGAGATGCCGCCGACGGCTGTCGGGAGGCTCGCTGGGACGTCGGCAAGGTGGCGGCCCCGGTGTGTGAAGCGGCGGGCAGAGCACACGCGAGGTCGGCCAGGAGGAGGAGCTGGGAGGAGAGCGAGCGGCGTCATGGCGATCTCGTTGGCGAGCGACAGGAGGACGACGACGAGCTGAGCCGGAGGAGGGTGAGGCGTCCACGTTACTTTAAGTGCAAAACAGAGAAAAACGCACACACCTGCACAAGCACGGGCTCTCCTCCTCGCGTACGGGTACGGCGCCGCCGCCGCCGCCGTCTTGCGCTGCCGCGCTGAGCAGAGGCCGTGATGGCGAGGCGGCCCTACCTCCGGCAGCGCTCCTCCCGGACCAGACCCAACCCCCGCACCACCAGCTTGACCTCCTATTTCCTTCCCAACGGCCGGCACAGCCCGCCCTCCTCTCCGACTTCTGTCATGGAGAACCCTCCTCTCCGACTTTCGGCCTCTCCCGGACCTCTGGCCGGTGCTGCAGGACGTACACAATACCTGCCCTCCATGCCATTGCAACTTGCAGGCGCGAAGTCCATCGCCTTGTCTATATCCAGCGGCCATCTACACGGCTGCACGCCAACTGTTCGGTCAATTGACCCAACAGACATGAGGTAATTTTCTGCTTTTTTGTTCCTTCGGTGTTCCATCCAACAGTAATGTGAAAGTGTTCATTCATATACTACTCATGTTCTGTACATTTTGATTCATTATATATTAGCGTAGAGAATGGAGAGAAAGAGGAGATGTTGTCTTCAGCACGATACTGAACTATTGAACCAACATGAAGATGAGTGTATCCTGCAAGAGGAGATCCTGGCCACCGTCCTGTGCCTCGGCGACCAGTATGACCACGTCCTCACATGCCTCCTCCTGGCTGATCCGTTGCCAGCAACTGTCATCTTCCCAAAATTTAAATGGACATTTGGATATTCTTAATTTTCTTTCTTCTGAAATGAACATAGCTGTGAGTTTTTTCTTGGGTGGAATCAAATTCTGATGGAATTTACAATATACTTTGCATTGGCTCTTACACATCTCGACGACCCATATCGAGCGCTAAATCCAGGAAAACAGTCCCGCCCCGCTGCCGCTCCCCATCGGTCAGCCTTTTTGTTTCTCATTCAGAGCTCAGGAGTTCAGTAATATGAATTTATTATGTGGCTAATTTTCCATATGATTTTATTGCTCTTGAAGGGGATTAGAAGCTGCCTCACTGGCTAGAATCACAAAGTATTAATTTTTCTTTTGGATATGGGCATATTGCTATCGGGATGTTAGAAAGAGAGAACATAATAACAGAGATGTACAGTTTTGAATTTGCGTTGTATTTTCTCACCACATGTTACGCAAATGATAGTGCACTTTTTTCACTAGATGTTCACATTATTTGGTAGCCAGTTCCAGGTTTCTTCTTTTTAATTAATGTTGCTACTTGCTACTATTTGTTTGCTCTTACTGTTTCCTTTCTTGAATAACCGATCAGTGTACTGCACTAATGTTGTAACTGAATCATTGTTTTCTGAGATGGCAATAAAGTCAGATACTTTCACAAAGTGATGGATTGTTGGAATGTGCATTGTTGTTGTCACTTTTACAAGTTGAAGCCCCATTCAGAGGTGATTATTGGTTGCTATAGAAATTCTAGGAAAGCTAATTCTGGGAGTGAACCATGAATATTATCGGGGTCGGATTAAATGAATGTTGTGTGCTAACATGGTGCACCGCTGGAGATGTATTTAGTATTCGCTTCTTGAACCTGGCACTTGAAAAGTTAGTTGACACATATCTATGATAATATAAGAAGTAATAATTATCTCACAATAGGAAGAAGTAAGCCCTGTTGCCGGTGGACTACTGGACGTCGATATATCAATACGGTCTCCTACAACCGCTGTAGAGGAGCGAAAACTTGCAGCAGCATCTCCGACACCCTCCTGACCATGACCCCTTCGCAAGAAAGGTACTATTGCCTATTCCATACCCCCTTCACAAGAAAGGTACTGTTGCTCCCTATTTTTTTTACTGCTGCTCCCTTTTGATTCAAATCCATGGACTAATAAGTTCATGAAGAAGTTCCTATTTGCTCCGTGTTTGATTCAAGTCTGAAAGATTCATATTTTGAGAGGCTGAAAGATCATATTCTTACTTGATAGACATAGGTATTTTGGATGATAATATATTGTAAAACCTGTACAAGAACATGAGATTTGTTCCCGAATAACATCTTTCCTCTAAAACTATTTATATAATCTAGACTTGGTTAGTTGTAACTTTTGTTTTCTGTTTTTTCCAAAAAATTATCCAGGTTCAGCTGATAAGACAATTATTTTTTGGGACCTTGGGACTTTTCACTTGATTGGATCCTCTAGACAGGAGGTATAATAGTATCTCCTATAATTGTCTAAATGGTGTTCAGAAAGCTCAGGCTCTACTCATTTATTTCTCCCAGTTCATGATGTCTTTGTATTCAAATTGTGAGATAATGTAGTTCTATAAACGCTATCAGTATGCAGCCATCCATCAGAATTATGCCCTAAACTGCATCTGATCATACGCTTGGCTTTAGCTTGATTTAATTTTCAAGCAAACTTCAACCAGCGAAGAGCATGTCTGAATTCTACTAGCTCAACAGCAGTTTGGAACTCAGCAGGAACTTGCAATTTCCAGTTCCCAGAGAGGCAGTTACCTTAGTCACTTAAATTAGCCTTTTGTTTGTTTCATCACTGCAAGGCAGAAGTAATTTCTGGTGCCAAAAAAATCCTGTCTTTTTTGCAGATGCGAGCTTCGTTTCTAATTGGCCATGATGCTGGGCTCACTGTGTCAATTGGAGTGTGCATAGTAGTTTCTGAGCATTTTGGTTTAGAGTTCTATTTTTTTCGGCAACCTTCAAAACAGAGAGGTCGCAATTCCATTCATATCAATTTATGGACCAATTTCTACCTTTTGGTCTCCACCCTGCTTACACTTTTCTGCAATACCTAATCCAACTTTGAGATTCAACAACAATTGTTTAGTGGATGCAAGGTTTTTTTTTGGTAACATTTTTCGAATGGCGCAAAGTGTATGACATTACTGCTATGCATCAAAATCATTCAGCAGGCTTTAAGGTTTCAGAAAAAGGACGGTATTCTCTTCACAATGAACTTGGTCAAAGTACATAATGCAATTTCTGTATGTAGTGGAATTTGTTATCGGCTAGAGGGAGTTATGGGTTTAGAGCTTAACATAATTACTTATTGTCTATTTATTGCTACAGATTGAAATGTTTGCTTCTAGATACTCAAGCATGGGAGGCAGCATGGATTTATTTACGAAGGGTGGCAGACACGACCATGAGGTGTGCACACACATTTACCTGCATTGTTATCTTGACCATGGGAGCCAATTCTAATACATGCCAACAATAGAGAAATGTATGATCATGAGAGAATGGAGTAAGGCTATAGAATTTGTGACTATGTATAAGGGCTCTTCACCAAGTGTGTGCACTGTACTTTATGGATTTTATTTGTGAATTTTTCCATGATATGTTGCACAAAGTCGCAGAATGTAAACATGACCAAATTAATGTTTTGGATGGATTCTCTGAATGCTTGCTCCCGTTTTTCAGATAGCATAGAACTTCAGGTGCAGAACACTTAGAGATAAGGCTAGGTAATTATACAAGACTGTCATAGCAGCCATCCGTAGATTAGACTGTAATCTGAAGGTGGTCCACAAGAAGGTGAAGCTGATCCTCTTGTGATGGTATCTCGTCAGTCTAACGGATCATTCATTTAGAGGTGTTGATGCTTTTTTGGTGGTATTTCATCAACCAAACAGATCATTCATTCAGATATGCCTCCAGCATTCAATTTTTATTTTCACTGAAAAGTTTTGCTGGCATCAAAATATTTCATTTGTAATCATTTTCCTAATGGGACTAAATTATCTCTTCACTGCAACTTCATGACATGTAAATTAGTCGTCTCGAAGTGTGACACTTGAATTTATCTACTCATTTTTAGTCAATCTTCAGCACTGATTTAAATCTTTTTAAGAGTTATAATGCTTTATTTGTTGGTAACTATAGGTAAATTCCTTTTTTGCTTGATTGCTAGATTTTATGAACTTTCCCCATGGTGTAAGAAAGAAAATCCTTTTATTAGCTTTGGAATGTTACATTTTGATTTAATTGCTTTGCTGAATGTATGCACAAAAAGAATTTCAGTTTCTCAGTGTCAGCAGGGAAGGTCTCAGTTGGTGGCACATTTCTTTAACGGGTTCATGGATACTTATTTTCCCGTTGCAACGCACGGGCACATTTCCTAGTTGATAAAAATGGATATATCTAGAACTAAAATATATCTAGATACATTCATCTCCCCGACAGGAGGGAGTATAAAATAGGACTCTAAAGAGAATCTTTGATGAAAAACCTCACAAGAGTGACCAGAAACCGAACTTTCAAACAGTGCCGGATCTTTGTCAACATAAAAATGAAACGGCTATTCGACCAAGAAAATAACGAAGCTGCACCGTTTGAGGAATCTAATGCTAATTGAACGACCAATTATATAGATGCGTTGTTGATCAACGGTCCGAAACTTGGGATCGCCATCTTCATCTTGAGGTGCAATATAGGGGGTTTGGCCTACACCAGAGGGCCCACTCAACAGCTGACATTTGCTTCATGGTGATGGGTTCCGGAAGAGGAGGGTGGATGGAACTGGCTTGGCCTTCTTTTAGGTAATCTTCACTTGAGGGGCTAGTGAGCAGATGGCAACAACTCAAGACTCTGAAGCTCAGCGATGACATCTCATTTTAAAAAGAAATTTGATCTACTCCCGTTTATAAGCAAACCAGATAGAAAATGCACAGAATGAACTGCGCAGATCGAAACCGGACAGAATGGCCAAGTTCAGGGTCGTGGCCTAGCCACTGGTGAGCAGGGGTAACCCACCGTAAATGAAAGAGTAGCTTAGGCAAATGAAGAAGATCAGATGATGTCGTCATGCAAGATTAACTGAACTAGATACTCTCTCATCATCATTTCCTGATGTAAAGATGATTGTTTGCTGATGTAAAGATAGTCAGGCGTCACAACATGGACCTCCGTAGATTGAAACAGATGTGGAACCAAATGCACTTCATGTTAGCATGTCAAAGGAAGAACTAGCCAGAGAGCTTCTCTGTTTTGGAGGGTCTTCCCTTTAGTATCATCTTTGATTCACAAAAACTGTAGTCAGTAGTAGCGAAATGCCGTCCATCTACAGATCCGGACAACCGGCGCAAACAATGTCATTGATGCAAAAAAAAAAAACAGATTCCTCACAAGATCTTTCCACCTATACAGAATACAGGATAACCTTTCTCATGTGTTGGGATAGACAGAGGAGAGAGACGCATGATCTTGTATGCAATGCAGGAATGAACAGAGTCACAAGTGTGGCGTGGGAGAGTATCATCAGGCTGTCAATAGCAAAAAGTTGGAAGCATTTTGGAGCATCGATTTTTTTCTTTTGCTCAGACCTCCACGAATGTCATTTCATTGCAAAAAGTTGCAGGCAATTAAAACATTGATCAATGTTTATCACAAAAAAAATCAGTTTTTTTAAACTAATTTTTTGGATTTACTGTCATCAGGGAGCATGTGAGCTAGGGATCAAAAAAGCACTTTCACAGGCTACCTGCTTATTTACATTGTTTGCACGAGGAACAGAGTCTCTGGTGAACATGTGTGCAATTATAACAGAGACGAGCCCAGCAAACGTGGACTGCTAAACACAATCGGCATGGAAAAGGTTTCACAGGGGAGACAAGATTTGATCACTTCAACAGCTGCAACATTGGGAAGGATGATGATCTACCTTCAGCAGCTGGCCTCCAAAATTTACAAACAGCAGGCCATGTCGATTATGATACGAATTTACATCCAACGACAGGGAAAAACCGTCCGAATAGAATTGAAGCCCAACAATAAGTCAGATTTCCCAAACAGACATGCCAAGATTAACAAACACCCAGGCTGAGGATATCCAAAAATACGAAAAATTTCTTGTTTGAAGCCAAGAGAACCTTTTTTTTTTTTAGAAAGAGCGTTACCGAGAGCAAGCACTTAGCATGCCTGCAATTTCCATTCTACATTTATATGCCATTTCATCAAGTGCTAGTAGAATTTTCCCCGACATGTCTGAATGTCAGATCTATTTTACAAAGCTGCCTTATCAAGCTATATCAAGGAATGTAAGCTGGATAACATGAACCAAAGCAAAACTCTAGCAGAACTGTCCAAAACATAACACATGAGAGATGTCTAATAATAATCTAATAAGGAAATTGATAAACATACAGTATGTGTTTTCAGTCAGTTAACTGGCACTGGCCATTACCCCAATTTTTCTTTTTACTGAAATCTAGAAGACCGTTAAAACTGCATGGATATCATCATGCATGCAAGATTGAACTAGGTACTCATGATCAGATGTTCCAATATTTTTGTAAACTGAAAGGGATCTAGAACATACTGCCTTAAAAAGTGAAATTCTTGACTAACCATAACTATGTTTTTTTAATAAAGATTAGATATAATACTCCATCCGTGCCGAATTACTTGTCGCAGAAATGGATGTATCTAGACGTGTTTAAAATTCCGGACGGAGGGAGTAGTATATTTCTCTTGTTTAAAGCTAAGAAGAAATAGAGAATCATATATTTTTGTGAAAGAGATGATATCTACATAAGTCACAGAGCAATAATCAATGTCTAGATTCTAGAACAAAAGCATGCAACTTAAATAAGTTTACTAGACCAACCTCACACCTAGCATGCGAGCGATTTCCATTGCACATAAAGCCATTTCCTTAAATGCTAGGATCCACCGCTCATGTCTGAAAGTAGATCTATTTTACCAAGCTGGCTTATCAAACTATATCAAGTAATGTAAGTTGACTTGCATGAACCAAAGCCAAACTCTATCAGAATGGTCCAAAACTTCATAACACAAAAAAGCAAGCTTTCATGAAAGATGTCTAATAATAATATAATGCAGAAAAGTGCTGAACATAAATATGCCTTATCAGTCAGTTAACTGATGTTGGCCATTACCGAGAAAGACAATGATTCCTGAAATCCAGAAGCACCATGAAAATTGCACCATCATGCATGCAAGATTGGACTAGGTACTCATGATCATTTGATGTACAGAGATAATTAGACATTACAACATTCCCGTGAACCAGAAGGATATCGAACCTGCTTGTCGTCTTCAAACAAAAATAGAATTCTTGTTCTATGTCAAGGGAAAAACTAGCTAGAGAGCTTCTCTGATTTGGAAGGTCTTCAAAATATTTCTAGCCTTATCGTACTCGTTCAGCGCCACCAATATGTTCTTCAAACGACGAGCCAGCCCACGTATCTCTTCTTCACTAACGCCTGAAACGTGTCTACTCTTGAGCTTGTTTGATAGTTCCAACACGAAATCTGTGAAAGGCTGCAGCTTCTTGTTTGGTGAAGACCAGACTCCTGAAAGTGATGCAGCTATCCGTTCGGCCCTTGTGATCGCATCATGGACTTCCAGAATGATACTTTTCATATGAGGAAGAATCTTTCCTATCAATAGTTCTTCTAGAGCAAGTTTCTCCAGGGCATCACCTGCAAGGACCTTTTTCCACAGACACACATTTTTAAGCAGCCGTGTGGCCACTCCGAATCTGTATGCAGCATACTCAGCAGCACCTGGCACAACCCTTGTCAGCATTGATCCCCAAGCTGGTACTGACACGTCAGCAATTGCCTCAGTCAGACGACTACACACCGTAGCCAGCAGTTGATGCAAAGGCTTGCTTGTTAGCGGCACATAGTTAATCACCATAAAAGTTGCATCTACAGCATGCTGTGTTCTTTGAGTGCTCAGAATGTCCCAGCAGTGCTTAATACGGTGGTGCAGGACAGGAAGGGCCACCTTTTCTGCTAGAACTTGAATGAGGTTCAGATCTAGATCAGTAGGGTCAGCACTATCTTCATCTTGCACTCCATAACCCACAAGAACGTTAGTCCACTGCATGTCAAAGAAACTAGTTGTTTCATGGAGAGGATCCCAATTCAGAAGCTCCAGCCTCACATACGGGGTAAACACAGATGGCACACTTAGTGACACATGAGCATCTCGGTAGGCCAAAGGATATTGTGTTTTCCAGCCTTCAAACTTGTCCTTGACAATTGTAAGGCTCGAGTATTCCTCTGCAGCATCACTGAATACAGCATCAGCAGTCTTGAGCAACTCATCACGGCTGGACAGATAAGCACTGGTGTCGGTGTCACTCTCATCAGTGCTTAGCTCACCTTCAATGTGCTCAGTAGCACTCTTCCGTGCAGAAGACAATCTTTTGGATTCGGACCGAGCTTTTCTTCGCCTCCTGTTCTCTTCCCTTCGCTTAAGATCCATACGCTTCTGGAGATTGATATCTCTGCCAAACTCATCCAGCTCCGGTGGTAGGTTAGCGCTTTCCCTGGCAGCAGTTGCTGCTGCTTGTGCAGCATGCGATGCAGCAGACAGGTTAGCTGAGCTTGGTCCTTTGCTAAGAACAGATATTGCTGCACTCACCGCAGCTTCGATCACGCCCGATTCATCAGCAAAGTCGGCAGCCCGTCTCTCTGAAACAGCCAGTGCCCGATTCTCATGCAATTTCTGCATGTGCTCCTCCAGCTCCTCTATGAAGAATGCCTTATCATTCAAGAAATCACACATGACAGAAATATAGTTCCGGAGCTCCTGCATGTACACAAACTTCTTCTCTGCATCCTGCAAGCCACCCTCCAGGCTGGAAATCTCTGAAAGCGCTTCATTAAGATGTGCGTCGGTCCTCGCTAAAGAATCAACTGTTGTCTTGTGGCTTTCCTTGAGCTTTCTGATGTTCTCCTGCAGGGCTTTGCTTGCTACATCAGCTTGCTGAGAGATGGACAAGAACTCTGCACTACCCGATGCAAAAACAGATGCCCCAGGCACAACCCCGCTAAAGGAGGGCTGATAATGAGGACCTCCCGAGTATCCAGATGGCTGCGGCTGAACCTGCTGCCTCGCAGCCGAAACACCGTTGGTTGCTCTCTGAGCAGAAGAATCGTCCATCCTATTACCAAGCGCCTTTTTGACCTGTGCCTCCTCCCACTTCCTTTCTTCCTCCTCTTCATCATCAACCTCATCATCCTCAACCTCCATAAACCTATCTTTCATAGCCCCCAAACTGGCAGCAGGGCCCCTATTATTGATCCCCTGAAACACTCCTTTTGAGCTCCTGTGGCCATCACTCGTCTTCTCAGAGTACATGGCAATCCTACCCTCCATCTCGTTGTCGTCTTCATCACTGGACCCGCCAGCCGCATCCCTCCTGCTGCTGAGCACACCGCCACCATCAAGGGAGATGAAATCGGGCGCCGCATGCCTCGGCTGTTGCAGTTGCTGCCGCTTTGCCCGGATGGCTTCGATCGTCGCCTTATCAGGTATCAGCGGCCCTTTCTCCTCATCTTCCCCATCATCCTCCGCCTCCACTTCAGAATCATCATCTTCAACCTCGTTCGGCAACGGTCTCCGTGATGGTCCTATGCTGGCATGTGCCATAGGTTTCACCAGACCTTTGAGAACAACCACTGGCTCCGCGGGAAGTGCTTTACCGGCAGTGGCGGGAGCAGACGAGGTGCTGGCCGCAGCTCCAGCCAGCCGCTGATGCCGGGACTCAGCCGCCGCCGGAGGAGGGGGAGGAGGAGGCGCCGGAGCGCGCAGGAGGCTCCCAGGGAGCGGGCGCGCGTTCTTCTGGAGCTCCCGGAGGCGTTCGGGGGTGTACTCGCCAGCATGGCTCTGGAAGTTGGATGGCTTGGGCGCTGGAGCGGCCGCCGCCGCCGCGACGGCCGGAGAGCTCCTCGCCCGGTCCCTGGCGGGCGTGACGCGGTGGAGGGCCGTGGCGGCCGGGGAGGCCGTGCGTGTCTGCCGCACCGTGGCGGACGGGCGGCGGCTCCGCTGCTGCGCGAAGGGCCCCTCCTCGGCGTCGTCCTCGTCCTCCTCGTCGTCGGCGAAGCTGAGGCGGCTCGCGCCCTGCGGCCTGGGCCTGGGAGGCGCGGGCGGGGGCTGGGCCTTGGCGGAGGGCCTGGTCGCGGGGCCGGCGTCGTCGGCCTTGCCCCCGTCGTCGTCGTCGTCCGCGCGGCGGCGGAAGTTCTTGCGGTGGCTGCTCATCCCGGTCGCTCGGCTCGGCCCCGCGACAGGAGGCGAAACCTAGCAAGTCCACGGAACCGGGTCAGGCGGGAGGGAGCGGCTGGAGCTTCGATTTGAAGTTTCTAGCGGATGAGGGCGCAGGGATCTCACCGGCGGTGGGCGGCGGCTAGGGTTCCGGCGCGGCGGGGCGAGGAGATCCGGGTGAGAGATAGAGAGTAGGCCAGCAAAAGAAAACCAAAGGCCAAGTAGGGTCCGGAACCGACTGCTTGTCGTGCTGGGCCTTGTGTCAGACTCGGCCTGCTACTGGCCCAGTTCACAGCCCATAGTAGGCCGAGTTGAGCCCAGGCCCGGCCAGAGCGTCGTCATTCTCATTCCCCTTCCCCTGCTCCACCACCACTCCCCCCCCCCCCCCCACGACTCTTCTCGCCCCGTAAACCCTAGCTAATCCCCCCCCCCCCCCCCCCCCCCCATGGCGACGGCGACGGCGAGGCTGCGATCCGCGTCGGCGTCCTCCCTCCGCGGGATCCTGCTCCGCCACTCGTCCGCCGCCGGTGCGCCCCCGCGCGCCGTCTCAGGTTCCTCTCCACCGCCTCCTCCCCCCATGGTCGCCCCCGGTGTAGCAGTGGCTAGATTTGATCCGCGCGGTGCTGCGTTCCTTCGAGCTGAGGCGATTTGGTGACGCGATTCTGCTGCCTAGTGGTCGCTCTCCTAGTGGGCGCTTAGGTGTTACAAACTTACAATTACTGATTGGCACCAGTGGGCGCTGAGCTGCTGCTGTTATCTGGCTGATTGATTGATTGATTCATCACCTGTGGACCTCTGTTGTCTGTGAACTGAGAATTGCTGCTGTAGGTTGGTCAAATTGTTACAAGGGCATGCGATCTGAGGTTGTTTGGAACAGCACCCTGTCCATCATTGCCCCCCGTGCTTACGCCGGTTGGAGCTCACAAGGAAATTTTGCGATCCACTCTTCTTTCTTTGCTGACATCAGGTTGCTGTAATCCACTCTTCTTTCTTTACAGATGGTGCGCGCGAGCGGAGCCGCCTATTTGTTTGCATCACGTGCTTGCATTTTTGACGGAATCAGATAGGAAAACAGAGCACCATTTTTTATGTGCGTGCTGTAGTAGTATGCGTCTTAATGTGCCCCATATCGCTATGCGTGGCTAACGTGCAGTTTCTCCTTTGTCTGCTCTATCATCATAACATGTATGGCGTTGTATTTTGCGTGTGTTGATGAAATATGGTGAGGGCCACAGGACTGACGGTATGGTTCTGCTGGTGTGGTAATTGATCTTCCTTGTTTGGTTTGGTAGCTGGAGCACTGTATCAGTGCTGAGCTGCTCTTGTTATCTGACTGGTTGGTGCGTTATGAGCCACCGTGTTGTGTATCACCTGAGAATTGGTTAAGTAGTAAGTTGTTTATGCTTGGTCATTTCCGTTCATTGTAGATAGATAGAATTACACTTTTGTTACATTGCGTTATCTTTCTGTAGAGTAGTAATGCTCCACTTCCACATATTTTTAGTTATCTTCCAGTGGTATTTCAAATCGAAGCCCTGAGCAGCAGCACCTCTTGTGTTGTTCACTATCACATAGTTGCAGTTTGGCAAACACAGCTAGTAAATACTCTACTGTTTTCAAGTGCTTGCTGGAATATGTGTGTGAAATTATTTTGTGGAAAAATAAATCTTGAAATTATAGCATGTGCCGTTTCCCCTTGTGTATTGCCATGAAATGTGTAGCGACCTGAACTGATGATAAAAAGTGTGTAGCTATGACAGGTTTTACTGTGTCAGCATGTATCTGTTGGATAACCAAAGTAAATCTTGCACTGTCTTGCACGTATCGCTGGAACCATACATAAATAGCTCATTGCCCTTTGCTTTGCCAGATTTTCAGGTTCCTGGATCTGCAACATGGAGGCATTTCTCAACATGCAGGCCTAACCCTCTTGCAAAAGGGAACAGCTTTGGCTCAATGGCTTCTCTGTACAGCCAGACAAGATGGGCTTCTCAAGCCACTGCTGTTAAAGAAACAGACCCCAGTGGCGGCAAGATAAGCATTGGGCCCAAATCCAAGCAGATCAAGGAGGACAAAGATGATCATCTGGTTTATCAGGGACCGATATCATCAACCATCAAGAAAGTGAAGCTTCTGTCCCTGTCCACCTGCTGCCTCTCCGTGTCGCTAGGCCCTGTGATAACGTTCATGACTTCACCCGACATGAATGTGATCCTCAAGGGAGGAGTTGCATCTACTGTGATCTTCCTCAGTGCCACAACAACCGCAGCCCTGCACTGGTTCGTGAGCCCGTATATCCACAAGCTGAGGTGGCGACAGGGCTCAGACAGCTTCGAGGCGGAGATAATGTCGTGGCTGGCTACACCCCTGAAGAAGACAATCAAGTTTGCTGACATCAGGCCCGCGGAGACTAACCGGCCTTTCGTCACCTTCAGGGCCGAGGGGAACTTCTACTTCGTCGACGCCGATCACTTCCCCAACAAGGCCTTGCTGGAGAGGCTCACGCCTAAGCTCCCCAACGAGTCCGCGTTCAAGAACTTGTGATGGAAGCTACTGCTGTTACCGCATTCGTGCTCATGAACCTGGCTGAGCAATCGAGTCCTTTTTACTGTAGTTAATACTTGTGAGAATTTGTGGTATAAGGTATCGCTGTTGTTTTTAGTTCAGTAGTGAGATTTGCGAATTGCCGGCGGCGTGGAATATTGTTAACTCGTGGACGATTTTGAATAAGTAGCAGCAACATTATCCCTCTGTGTGATTGCCAGTTTAGTTTCGCAGTGGTATCTATTTGCAGTTTCTCTTGAAGCTATGGAAAACATTGTACGATTTGGTATCTATTGTGCCTACGTACCCATGATCGATTAGCATGATTGCTACAACTTCCTCTACTTGCATTTGAGTTTGATATCACGAGGTTGAGCCCTTGATCTCTACAGATTCATGTATGGTAGCTGCTAAGTGTTGCAACTTCAGAAACAAAGCTATCCAAAGCTATTTTACACACACAAAAAGGCAAAGAAAAGGAGCATTCATCCTGGGCGGTATGCGGTGTGGTGAATGCCTCTGAATTAGTTTCAGGAGGATGTAATGTAACGTAATGTAAGAGAGCTCATATATTATGATTAAACCTTGGGGGTGCTCCAATGAGACGCATCACGGATCACGCTGCAAGTGGGACGGTTCCTGGGAATCCCACCTTGATCCACCTAGTCCCAACACGGTTTGGTGGAAAAGAAGTGCTAGTCCCACCAAAACTAGCACATATTAGGTGGGAATAAGTGGGATCCCACTTAACATATAAACTGAACAGTGACATCATATTGCTTGATGGATATAAAAAAGGAACTGAACGCTATACTCTTTACTCTTCAGTAACATCAGCACTAATCAAATTCACAAATCGGGCGTGATGGCTCCACGGCCTCCGACCCAATATGTCGTCGTCCGGGTACAGCTAGGGGAAGCGGCCGCTGGAGACGGAGCGCAGCATCTCGGTGTCCAGCGCGATGAGGTCCGCTGAGTTGAGGTCGCTCCACCGGCTCTTGAACACACTGTCCGACACCACGATGCGGTGCCGGTGCCGGTCCAGCTCCACCTTCTTACAAGAATCCGTGGCATCAGCATCATCACCGAAGCGCGAGGACGGCACGCGCTCGACGAAGATGCCGGTGAGGAGGTCGCGGCCGGATGATGGCGCGGGGGCGGCACCAACAGCGGCGTCGTCGTCGCCTGCGCCCAAGACGAATCGCGCGCTGGCGGCGGCGTACTTGAAGCCGAGGTCGGCGTCGTCGGGGTGGACGCGAGCGCGGCAGAGCGGGCAGCTGGCGCTGGAGTGCAGCCAGCGGTCGACGCAGTCGAGGTGGAAGGCGTGGCGGCAGCGCGGGAGCAGGCGGAGCAGGTCGGCATCGTCGAAGCGGGCCAGGCACACGGCGCACTCCAGCCCCTGCCGCGCCCCGCCAGCGCCGCGAACCGGAAGAAGGGCAGCGACTCGATGACCGCCTTGCCCACGCCGGCGCTCGCCTCCTCCAAAGCGGCCGTTGCAGGGTCAGTGCCGCAGAACGGGCTGGCGGTGGTGGTGGCCGGCAGGAGGGGCGTGTTGGCGGGGTGCCAGAACTTGGCGTACATGAGGAGGAAGAAGGTGAGGGAGAAGATCATGGTGAAGATGCCCGCCACGATGGCCACGCTAGGCCGGAACGATACCTTCACGCCCGCCCCCGGCGGCGTCTCCTCCGCTGCCAGCTGCGTCAGCGCCTGCGCGTGCGCCTGTGCCGCGATCGTCGCGCAGAGCTGCAGGAGCACCATGGTTTTCGCCATGCCCACGTACGATTGGTCGAACGGTCGATGGCAAGAAGCTCCGAGGTAGGGGAGGCCGAGAGGTGCTGAGCGGCGGCGGCGGCGCGAGGGAGGGGAGGAAGAGACGGTGATGCGGCGGCGGCGGCCATCGAGCGGCGGCAGGAGTGCGCCTGTGCTGCAGCGCCTCCTCTGTCCAGCGACTCACGCTGACCCACTCCCACCTGCAGCGTGAATCACGGAGGATGAACAACTATATTCTAACATGTCGAAGCGAACCAACATCTTCTCACTGCCAAATAACTGCTCGGCGAGAGCTTTTGCAAGTTCTGTCTTTCCAACACCAGTTGAGCCTAGAAAGAGGAAGGAGCCTACGGGTTGGCCACCTCGAGCAAGACCAACCCTAGAACGCAACACGGCATCTGCAACCAAATCGACCGCCTCATTCTGACCTACTACTCTCTCATGCAATCTGTCTGCTAAGTGCATTAACTTGACCTTCTCATCTTGATCAAGCTGAGTTAAAGGAATCCCGGTCCACCGGCTTACCACCTTCAAATAACAACATGAGGTTAACGGCGTAACTCCTAGTATCTTCAATAACTAAATGAGTTGAAAATGGCGCTTGACAAGCGCACACCCCTTACCCTTGCGATAAGATCCGGGCCAACAATTGTTTTTGCTTTTCGCTCGACGGAGGTGCAAGCCTCGTCTATTAGATCAATTGCCTTATCAGGAAATTGACGACCTACGGCATGAATGAAATCCATCAGTTTTGCTCAAATCGTAAATCTTACGCCGAAAAACCAAGCTTGTAAAGTTCTAGTATAAGCTTTTCTCACCGGTGATATAGCGGTCAGCGAGGTGCACGGCGGCGTCAACAGCAGCATCCTGGATTTCCAGGCCATAGTGTTTCTGATACCGCTGCCTGATCCCCTGCAGGATGGTGGTTGTAGCCTGCGTGGTCGGCTGCTCAACGTGCACCTTCTGGAACCGCCGCTCGAGGGCCGTGTCCTTCTCGATGTGCTTGCGGTACTCGTCGAACGTCGTGGCGCCGATGCAGCGGATGCGGCCACGGGCCAACGCCGGCTTGAGCATGTTGGCAGCGTCGTTTCGGCGCTGGTAGTCGCCGGCGCCGACGAGTGTGTGCATCTCGTCGATGAACAGTATGATCTTGCCATGGGAGGCCTCGGCTCGCCTGATGACGGCCTTCATGCGCTCCTCGAACATGCCGCGCCACCGCGTCCCGGCCACCATGGCCCCGAGGTCGAGCTCCACGAGGCGCGTGCCCTTGAGCTGCTTGGGCACCTTCCCTGCGGCGATGCGCTGCGCGAGGCCCTCGGCGATGGCCGTCTTGCCGACCCCCGCGGCGCCGACGAGGGCCACGCAGTTCTTGCTCCGGCGGTAGAGGATGCGGACCACGCGGTCGATCTCGTCGTCGCGGCCCACCACGGGGTCTCCCTTGCCAGCGGCGGCCGTCATGTCCCGGCCGTAGGTGCCCAGGCAGGTGTGGTACGTATAGTACCTCCACGCCCCGAAGCACAAGGCCGCCGCCGCTCCGACGGCGATCATGCCCTTCATCTCCGCGAGTATCTGGCTACACATCGTGCTCACCTCGTCGGCGAGGACGGTGGAAGTGGAGGTGGACGTGGAGGTGGAGGTGGAAGACGGCGATGTGTTGGTACCCAGCAGTGGATCGTAAGCTTGCGCAGTACTCGTCCGGGACCAGGACGCCATTGTTGAGAGGATCTTGTAATTTCCAGCGTGAATTTGGTGGATGTTTAGGTCAAGCCGTCAAGGCCGGCTTGGTTAAATGGGCTGACTGGGAGAGGGGACACACACAAACAACGTGCATGTCTACGACCCTATTTGATTTCTACGCCCGTGAGTCCAAATAGGTTTTGAACTACTAGGAAGAAAAAATGACATGTCAATGTTTGGTTCATGGCTTCATGCCATATCACGCTGTACCAAAATTTGGCAACCATTGCCTACTCAAAATATTGGCTAGAGATTTCCTGACTCTTTGTTAGCCTCTTTTTTTTTGCAAGATTTGTGAAGATAATGTGAGGAAAGCTTGCAAGATTTCATAGACAAACAAAAATTTGGCAACCAACCAAGTAAAGATGCCAAACATTTGTAGGGTAAATCATGGTACCAACCAAACATTCAAAATATAATAAAAATCGGGTTTGCTATACTCAGTCAACTGAGATTTAATCAAGTATCAGACGACTGAGTAGCCATTGGGTTTTATGCGTGGAGATTCATGTTGCGATGAGCACGGTCCAATGGCCCTCTTGGCATTTCCCCACCGTTTGCAACACGTCTTCCTATTGGTTGTAGCATCCATCATTGCTGGTTGTAGCATGTCGTCTCATCGGACACAACATCAACCCTCGCCGTTTGTAGCACACCATCCCACCGGTGGGAACATTCTCCTTTGATGCTTGCACTATGTAGCAGTTACCGTGTGTGTTTTCATTGCTTGCAACATTTTTGGTCATTCTTCGAAACAATTTTCCTCACCGTTTGCAGCATCCGGCAATGTTACTTACACCAGAACAACGCTAACGTCACTTGATAGAGACTTCGCTAGGTCTCAATCGACTGAGCTTAGCCACACCCGATAAATATTTTGTTTGTCGTCAACGCGCCAATCTCATCACTCCCCTACCGGAGCCACCCTAACCTTGTCAGTGAAACTAGGGAAGTCGTCGCGCATGTGCCTGATGTCTACTACATACTTATTCATGTAGACCTTGTTGGGCCTTCAAGCGCAGAGGATTGTAGGACAAAAACAAATTTCCCTCAAGTGGATGACCTAAAATTTATCAATCCGTGAGAGGTGTTGGATAAATGTATTCTCCTCTAAAACACCCCCGCTTTATGATAAATTTAGTCTTTTGTGTTCCAAACACACCTAATACAGTTGTTTATTGTATAGCACTAGTTCAATGAAGAGATTGGTAAAGATAGATAATATGAATGGTAACAATATTTTTGCACTTTTGGAATAAATAAAAATGGCATGGCAATAATGTGTAAAAGTGGCTGAAATGAGGTTATAATAATCGGAAACAAGGCGTAGGGTTCATAGGTTCACTAGTGGCAACTCAACATAAAAAACTTTATTAAAATACATTATATAAGCTCACAAATTAAAAGACGTGCATGTCTACGACCCAGTATTGTTTTTTACGGATCCTAAAAAATATTGTTTTCTACGCTTGTGCATCCAAATAGGTTTTGAACTAGAAAGAAAATGACATGTCAATTTTTGGTTCATGGCTTCATGCCATAGCATGCTCTACCAAAATTGGGCAACCATTGCCTATTGGCTAGAGATTTCCTCATTCTTTGTTAGCCAACTAAAAAAAGGTAAGATTTGTGAATATAATGTGAGGAGAGCTGGAAATATTCCATAGACAATCAACATTTCAGCAACCAACCAAGTAATTAAGAATCAAAGTATCATAAGATGCCAAAAAATTGGTAGGTAAATTATGGCACCAATCAAACATTCGAAATAGAATAAATATTATGGTTGTCGCTGAACTATTAGAGTTATCTAGTTTTGGTGCTCTAAAAAACATGACACACTCAATTTCAAAGCCAGACATAGATGCCTCGCTACACTTTG
Source organism: Triticum aestivum (assembly GCF_018294505.1). Lineage (NCBI taxonomy): Eukaryota > Viridiplantae > Streptophyta > Magnoliopsida > Poales > Poaceae > Triticum > Triticum aestivum. The sequence goes on from NC_057807.1 coordinate 705,329,028, forward strand.
CGAAAAGAAGTCGAATATATTGTAAAAGTTCATCAGAAATACAAAATATCTGAAATGTCATAAAGTCCCTTGACTAGCAACGACCACTATCGCCAAAAGAACAAGTCATCGATGTTCCAATGTCGTCGCTCCCCTATCGGAGCCGGAGTAACCTTGATGATGACACACGAGAAGTCTTTGAGCATGTGCCTGATGTCTAGTGCATGTGTCTTGATACGTCTCCGTCGTATCTACTTTTCTAAATGCTTTTGCTCTTGTTTTGGACTCTAATTTGCATGATTTGAATGAAACTAACCTAGACTGATGCTGTTTCCAACAGGACTACCATGGTGTTGTTTTTGTGCAGAAATAAAAGTTATCAGAATTGGACGGAACTTTTTGGAGAATTATTTTGGAATAAAAGAAAAATATTGGAGAAAAGACCCACTGGAGGGGGGCTGCCCACTAGGCACCAGGGCGCGTGACCCCTCTCTGGCGCGCCCTGGTGCGTAGTGGGCCCCTCGAGGTTCCGCTGACCCTAATCTGGATACTATAAATTCCTATTTCTGAAGAAAAAAAAGGAGAGGAAGTTTCATTGCGTTTTACGATACAGAGCCGCTGCCACCTCCTATTCTTCATCGGGAGGACAGATCTGGAGTCTGTTCGGGGCTCCGGAGAGGAGGAGCTTCTGTCTTCGTCATCATCAACCATCCTCCATCACCAATTTTATGATTCTCACCGCCGGGAGTGAGTAATTCCTTCGTAGGCTTGCTGAACGGTGATGGGTTGGATAAGATTCATCATGTAATTGAGTTAGTTTTATTAGGGTTTGAGCCCTAGTATCCACTATGTTCTGAGATTGATGTTGCTATGACTTTGCTATGCTTAATGATTATCACTAAGGTCCGAGTGCCATGATTCCAGATCTGAACCGTTTATGTTTTCACCAATATATTTGTGTTCGTGATCGATCTTGCAAGTTGTACGCACCTATTACATGTTATGGTCCGCATACCTAAGGTGACAATAATTGAGATTCTTTCCGGTGATTACCGTAGTGTGAGGAGTTCATGTATTCACTATGTGTTAATGCTTTGTTCCGGTTCTCTATTAAAAGGAAGCCTTAATATCTCTTAGTTTTCTTATGGACCCCGCTGCCACGGGAGGGTAGGACAAAAGATGACATGCAAGTTCTTTTCCATAAGCACGTATGACTATTTACGGAATACATGCCTACATTACATTGACGAATTGGAGCTAGTTCTATGCCACCCTACACTACTAGGGAAACCTTATACACAGAATGTTACCGGTAGCGCTGTACAAAATCATACGCTACTGCTACTTAGTAGTAGCGCGCGTAAATAAACCGCGCTGCTGCTATGACTTTAGCAGTAGCGCGTACTAGAAAAAAGCGCTGCTGCTTTGTTTGACCTGGGCGCACATGGCTAGCCCAACCTAGCAGTAGCGCGTATACTGGCCCAGCGCTACTGCTACTCTCCTTAGCTGTAGCGTGCTTACGTGTAAGGCGCTACTGCTAACGGAAATAAAATAAAGTGAAAACAAGTAGAAAAGTAAATGAAAATGAAAGAAATAGAAAAATGAGAAAGGAAAAAAAATAAAATGTAAAGAAAAATAAAAGAAAAAAGGGAAAAAGGAGAAAGGAATAACAGTAGCGGGTTTCAGGAAACGCGCTGTAGCTAAGTTAGCTATAGCGTGTTTTCGGAAACGCGCTACCGTTACGTTTCACTTAAACAGCGGTTTCCCCCCGCCCCCCAGCCACCACACACTTCTTCCCCAAATCCCTCGCCCTCGCCGCCGTCTCCCCAATTCGCCGTTGCCCCACTTCGCCGCCGTCTCCTGCCGGCGTGGACGCCCGCAACCTCACCGTCTCCCCCCGAGGCCGCCGTCATCCTCACCGCCGCCGCCCGAGGCCGCCCTCGGCCTCACCGCCGCCGCCCGAGGCCGCCCTCGACGTCACCGTCGGCGCCCTCCACCTCACCGCCGCCCGAGCCCGCCCAGGACCGCCGTTGCCCGTGCCCGAGCCCGCCCTCTCCGCCCCTGCCTCCGTCATCGAGCACCTCCCTGCCACCGTCTCTTCCCTCTCTGTAAGTCCCCCACCCCCCCCCCCACTCCTCTCTCTCTACATTTTAGAGAAAAAATTAGTAGAGCAACAGTTTGTTTATAGCAAAAATTTTAGTTTAGAGCAAAGGATGTTAAGTAGTAGATGTTAGAGCAAAAATTAGTTTAGAGCAATTTGGTTTAAAACAAAAGTTAGTTAGGGCAGTAGGGTTTAATTAGGGTAGATGCTGCTTGTATAGTATATAGTGATACTAGTAGATGTTAATTAGGTTAGGGCAATAGTGCTACTAGTAGATGTTAATTAGATGTTTTTGAGTTAGGGCACTAGAGTTTTGCTAGGTTAATTAGGTTAGTAGTGTTGCTAGTAGTAGTGGTACAGTAGGTTAATTAGGTGATGTTAAATGAATAACCTAAATGAATGAAATTAGTAGTTAACTGAATTTTTTTCCTTTCATAATTATAGAGCACTAAAGTTAACTGAATTTTATTCTATAGTAGTTAAATGAATTTTCTTCTACACATTGTTTTTGAATTAGCTTGTGAAATTTGGACATGTGGTTGCTCGTGTATATTTGGACATGTGTTGCGGTGTCGAAGAGGGATATTTGAACACTGTTTCCAGGGAATGATGCTGAGTGGCGTATGTTTTGCCGGAATGTTAATTCATTTCTGTTCCGGCAATTTTCAGGTTCTTGATTTGTCCACTTTTTAGCAAAGGTCATGCCGAAATTTTTCATGAATTTCGGCATGACTTGTGCTACAAACTAGGACATATTGAGTGCCCAGGATTTGCCGCACCAGGAAGGAGTCAACATTCCTGCAAAACAATAGGCCTTTTTAATGTCATTATTCATTTTATTAGGTCTAGAATTAATTGACTAGATTTAATCATAGGAAACATGGCTAGCAACGATGAAGGACAGGGTAACGTCTACCGGGCGGCAGACGAATTTTTTAGCCTTACCGACGATCAACCGATGTTGTTGCTGGGCCCACCGGTGGCATCGGGGACTGAGATCGACATGCAGACCGGTGCTGAGACTGAGACCGGCGCTGAGATTCAGACCGGCATCGAGACAGGCGCTGAGAGGGGTGGAGAGGTTAGGGACAAGAAGAGAAGGGGCGGCAGGGTCGCCTTCAGCCATAAGACCGACTTCTGCTGCATCTAGCAAAAGAACGATTCTTTTAATGATGGATTCTATGTCCTACACCACATGCTGGAGTACAGACGGGATCACCAGAACCTTTACATGTCACCTAGATCTGGCGATGCCCATATTCTGCAATGGGCAAAGGACATAGGAGATATCGAGGATCATCGACTTCGAGCTGAGTTCTATAACATCCAGCGCGAACTTGCCCAAATCATCATGAAGGAGGTCGTCGGAAAAACAGGGATGTTCTACGAAGAAGGACAAATGTCGCGGGAAGACGTCCGAACATGGGTAGCCGCTCAGCGTCTCGACCTGAAGCCTTTCACTAGGCTCGGGGACTATCTCCCTGACATTGATGGATGGCACGACATGTTGGAGTGATTGTCGATATATGACAATGTGTCTGTTTAGTCCATACTTTCTGTATGACAAAACTTTGAGTTATGCACGGTGAAACTTTATTTGTGATATAATTAAACCTCCTCCTCCTTGACTAGCGAAAATCACTCTAGTTAGGGCATTTTGGGTACGATGAACTTTGTTATTTATGCTTACGATATGTTGTTTCTATTTTTGCCAAGTCTGTCTCTTTTTGTTGCTCAACTATATATGTTGCATATCATCGACTCATGTGACGATGCAGGTGCATAGATCATAGATGGCGAAGAAGTGCTACGCCAGGAGTATATATACGACAAGTGGCCGGAGTGTCAGGCCCAGGTGTATCGGTTTCCGGTTTCCGAGCGACAGGCAGTAGTTAGTTTAGGTTCACGCTAATGCGAGAGAGGGATACAAACTCATGTACTCAAAGTGATAGCTCTTCTCGCGTATATCATTGTTTAGATGGATGACGATGTATTTGCAAGTAATCGAGACTTGTATCGCTATTTTCGAGATTGATGACAAGAGACCACTTTGTGTTGGATGATGATTATGATGATGACATGATTTGATGAGACTAATTGTATGTATATGCTATGATTACATTTGTATGTGTATGATATGCTAAATATTATTGTATAAAGCCTATTCAAATACAAAATAAATATGCAGGAAAAAAAACTAATAAAACTAGTAGTAGCGAGGGGGGGGGGGAATTTAGCAGTAGCGCCGCCTTACCAGTAGCGCTTTTCTGTAAACAGCGCTGCAGATAATATCATTAGCGCCCTTTCCTAAAGCGCGCTACATCTATTCATGTATAGCAGTAGCGTGGGACAACAGGCGCTACTGCTATATGTTAGCTGTAGCGCCTTATTAGTAGCGCCGGCACCCGCGCTACTGAGAGGCCCAAAACCCGCGCTGCTGCTAGGCTTTTCCCTAGTAGTGCTAGGTTAGGACTATTATATGATGAATATTATCCAACGTTATCACCGATCCAATGTCTACAAGTTTTTAACATATTGTTCTTGCTAAGTTACTACTGCTGTTACTACTGTTACAACTGCTATAAAATTTATTGCTACTATTGTTACTGTTACTATCATTTCTACTGCTATCAAACTATCATACTACTGTACTACTGATCACGCTACTGAAAATATTTAGTATCCAGGTGTGGTTGAATTGACAACTCAACTGATAATACTTACAAGTATTTTTAGCTTCCCTTGTGTCGAATCAATAAATCTGTGTTGAATAGTCTACCCTCGAAAACTTTTGTGATCTCCTATACTTGTGGGTTATCATGTCTATTCATGTAGACCTTGTTGGAACTTCAAGTGCAAAGAATTGTAGGACAAAAATAAATTTTCCTCAAGTGAATGGCATAAGGTTTATCAATTTACGGTAGGTGTATGATGAATGTATTCTCCTCTCAAGCAACTCTGCAATATGATACAAGTAGGCAGTCGACACTTTTTAATATGTTACTCCATATAAACTTAAAAACCATTGCATACATGATGGATAGTAGGCATGAAATATATATAAAAAAAATACCTCGGACATGTGTCAGTGCCCCTAAGGACTAGTTCCCTGGAGCCATAGTCTTCACCAAGGTTGGCATGTTGCGGGGTGCTCTCTCTCCCTCTATCTATCCCCGGGGCAATTATCTCGAAGCCCTCCTCTAGTCCTCTACTACACGAAGGCTGGCGTATTGCAGGGTGCTCTCTCTCCCTCCATCTGGACATGTCGGCTGCATAGTCCCCAAGATGCTTCATCCTATCTCCCAATACCAATGCGACCCGATGTTCTGGAGAATGAAAATTGAAGCAAAGTGGAGGCCTCCATCTGGGGATTGCATGACAAAAGGAACTATATATTGTTTCTTATGAAAAACATGTAATAGTTGTGCTTTCCTTATAACTTATTATCTCGTTAGTACCATTTTAATAAAATCCTACGACGAGCTCCATGAGCCATCTTGTGCTTGTTCTTTGGTTTCATTGAAAATTGGAATCGGAGTGAAGGCCCTTTTCCTCTGAAAACACCAGGTAGACATATTTTAATTTGGCAGGGAAAAGCCATACAAACTTTACATGCTTAATTTTCCATATTAGGCATATTTGATTCCTCGATTAGTCACATGAAAAGGTGGTTTAATAGATAGAATGCCAGTTCTTTAAAACAAGTGAAAACTAGATGTACTCCTCATGAACTAAAGAAAGAAAATACCATAATTTTTTGGACGAGAAACAAAGAACAAAAACAAGCGTAGGAAAACATTCGTCAAAGTGAAAATATGACAATTTTTAGAATGCATATAAATTATTTGTGAGTATTCTCTATTTCCATGGTTTTGTGTAAGTACTTTTGACTTTTTTTTCCTAAGTTCTTAATTTTCTATTTGTCACACATACAAAAAAAATCAGCAACTTATTGAGAATATTCTTCTATATTTCACAATTTCCTTTTTGCCAACTTTTCCTGATTTTAAAACATATTTTAACAAAAAAACCAGATTGGTTGGGATTAGAAATTATTAATTTTAGAATAATCTACTTTTTTTGTTTAAATCCTCAAATTGCACTTAACATATTTTTTCTACATTAACTTATTTACTTTGATCAGATTCCCTCATGAGCGAAACAACTTAACCGTGTCATCAGAGAAATCACGCTTTGAGCTGAGGGATAGACCAAATTTGTTTGGCTTAATTTTTTTGACAAAAAACCGTAGGAAAGTTCCCTAGCTATCATTTTTCATTCATAAAAGAGGATTAGTAAGAGTACAGATGTGGTTACGTGTCACTTGTGCAGGCTTCTTCTCTCTTTAGCTAAAATTCTGAGATTAGCACTAAATTTCACCATGTTTTTGTTCCAACATGATGTCCTTCACCTTTTCCCATCGTGAAGAAACCATCGGCTCTGGATTCTCCGGTCGTAGCTTACATTATCAAAGCAGCACATGCATCAACATGTCCCTCTGCGTGCTTGCCAGTTTAGAAACTGATACCCATGGACAATCGTTGCGACTGTTTTGCCACGTAGTGGGATCTATTTACATTTCTCACGAAGCTATGTAAAAATTTCACAACTTTTAAAGCCACGTGATGAATAAGGCTAGATTATGGTGCTCGTACTCATAGATTAGAGAGAAGAATAGGAACATGTATCGAGGCAACCATACTCCATACAAAGAGGGATACATCCGAGGTTTTTTCTGCTTCAAACCAAGTCGGCTGCGGTTTCATTTTTCGCCACTTGGTACTTCAACCCCTTCTTGTCCATGGCAGCATCAATGGTGATTATCGAGTCTTCATCGGCTTCCCCGTTCACCAGCATCTGGCAGATAATTGTGATTATATTCTTTTCGACCCACCTCTTTATAGGCCTTGCACCGTACATCTGCATGGGAAAGTATGGGATTTTTTTTGAAACTATGATGATTTTTATAGCAAATTCGGAAACTATACACCCTAATGGAGAAAAATCAAAAGTATCACCCCGTCGGCCTTCTGTTGGCCGAAAAGGGACTTTTCGGCCAACCGTTGGCCAAAAAGGACTTTTCGGCCAACCGTTGGCCAAAGAGTCCCTCTTCGGCCAACACCTGCTCTACTATTTTAAAAAATTCATATCAATTAAGATTTTTAGTTTTTTAATTTGATTCTTTTTGCATTAGATTAGAAATTTTATGAAGTTTCTGTAGATATCAAGTTTGACTAGATTTGAAAGTTTGAATTTGAATTTTTCATGGATTTGCTCAAATAACTAGATTGCCTATAATTTGAGCTAGGAGTATTTTTTTAAGATGATTCTTTTTGCTACTGGTTCTTTGTGAATTTGTTTATCAGTAGTAATTAATTGGCAAATTTTATAATTATTTAAAATTAGGTTTTTATGAAAACAGTTCTGTTTTAGTGTTTGTTAGGTTTTATGCTATTTCTTTTAATTTTAATTGCTTTAAATTTTTTTCTTTAGTTTTTTGACATATTATTTTTGTTTCTGTTTAGTTATCAGTAGCTATTTTATTTGTAGTATTTGTAGTATTTTATTTCTTTTATCCTACTAGAAAACTTGTTTTGAGCTTCATAGGAGTTTATATTTAAAAGTGCCTTGTAAATCCTGTACAACCATTGCCGTTTTATACATGAAAAAAATACTTTCCCGCAATCTTTTTCCCTCCATTTTCTTTGCCACCATTTTCTTTCCCGCCATTCTCTCCCGCCACACTAAGGAGTGCTGCATCGATGGAGGATGACGATGATGCGTTCATGTGGAGTGTGAAACACTGTGTGAGAGAAGTCATAAGTGTGAAACACTCTCCAATGATGATGACGAAGCTGCAAACACTTATGACTTCTCTCAGACAGTGTTTCACACTCCACCAGCAGCACCGACGCAGGAGACACAGACCGTGTCAGACGATATTATCTACGATCGTGGACACCATGAGGCTCGTTTTATAAGTTGAGAAGTGAAGATGGCGGGAAAGAAGATGGCGGGAGAGAATGGCGGGAAAGAAAATGGAGGGAAATAAAATGGCGGGAGAAAATGGAGGGAGAGAATGGCGTAAAAACCTAATTTTAAATAATCCTAAAATTCACCAATTAATTACTACTGATAAACAAAGTCACAAAGAACCAGTAGCAAAAAGAATCATCTATAAAGAACACTCCTAGCTCAAATTATAGGCAATCTAGTGATTTGAGAAAATTCATGAAAATTCAAATTCAAACTTTAAAATCTAGTCAAACTTGATATCTGCAGAAACTTCATAAAATTTCTAATCTAATGCAAAAAGAATCAAATTAAAATACTAAAAATCCTATTTGATATGAATTTTCTAAAAAGTAGAGCAGATGTTGGCCGAAGAGGGACTCTTTGGCCAACTGTTGGCCGAAAAGTATTTTTTGGCCAACGGTTGGCCGAAAAGTCCTTTTTGGCCAACGGTTGGCCGAAAAGTCCTTTTTGGCCAACGGTTGGCCGAAAAGTCCCTCTTCGGCCAACAGGAGGCCGAAAAGTCCCTTTTCGGCCAACAGAAGGCCGATGGGGTGATACTTTTGATTTTTCTCCATTAGGGTGTATAGTTTCCGAATTTGCTATAAAAATCATCATAGTTTCAAAAAAAAAATCGTAGTTGGTCGTTTCAGAAAGTGAACCTAATGGACGATCAATTTGGAAGAAGAAGCAATGCTTACTAGGTTGTATGACTCTGACAAAATCACATCCAATGCGGCGTCCTTCAAAACTAGAGATATACCCTTGCTGGCCACTCTAACAATGATCTCCTTCATCTGGATATTCACGATTTCCTTCAGCTGGTGGTGGGAAAGCGGCTCGAATATCACAATCTCGCTTAGTCTGTTGAGGAGTTCTGGCTTGAAGTATTTCCGAACCTACGCCACACACATATATGACAGTGAATCAACATGTTGCTTAAATTTGTGAGGGCTCTTCATATTTCACATACCTGTTTCATGAGAAGGTCATGTGCAACTTTCATCGTGTTTCCCCCCGTTAGATGGTTCGCTCCCAGAGTTGACGTCATAATGATGATTGTATTCTTGAAATCTACGTTCCGGCCTTGACCATCTGTCAGCACACCATCATCAAGCAGCTGAAGGAAAACATTGATCACCGAGTAATCTGCCTTCTCCACCTCATCAAAAAGAATAACACTATATGGGCGTCTCCTGATTTTCTCGGTTAGTTGTCCGCCATCGTGGTAACCGTGGTAGCTTTATGATGCCACGAAAGGAACACTCGTATTAGTAAAGCAAGATATAAAGTTATGATGCCACGAAAGGAACACTCGTATTAGTAAAGCCACATGTAAAGTATAACATGGTAACTTTAATGTAAGAAACAAGTTTATATTGTAATCATAGACCTTGGGGGTGCTCCAATGAGACGCATCACGGAAGAAGGACAACTATATTCTGACATGTCGAAGCGAACCAGCATCTTCTAGCTGCCAAATAATTGCTCAGCGAGAGCCTTTGCAAGTTCCGTCTTTCCAACACCAGTTGAGCCGAGAAAGAGGAAGGAGCCCACCGGCTGGCCACCTCGAGCAAGGCCAACCCTAGAACGCAACACCGCTTCTGCAACCAAATCGACCGCCTCATTCTGGCCAACTACTCTCTAGTGCAATCGGTCTGCTAAGTGGATTAACTTGACCTTCTCGTCTTGATCAAGCTCAGTTATAGGGATTCCAGTCCACCGGCTTACGACCTTCAAATTATTATATTAAAAAAAGTAGTTGAGTGGCTTAAGTACAAGCTTAACTGGCAACAAAATCAGCTGAAAACGGTGTGACACGACGCACCCACCTGCGCTACAAGATCCGGGCCAACAATTGCTTCTTTTGCTTTTCCGTTGACGGAGGTGCAAGCCTCGTCTATTAGATTAAGGATGGCAATTTTACCCATGGGTACGGGTACCCGCGGGTACCGTACCCGCATGGGTAGGATATGGGCACACTTTTATACTCATAGGTAGTACCCATACCCTACCCGTTAAGTCATGGGTAGGGTACGGGTATAGCTTTGTACCCGCGGGTATACCCATACCCTGCCCGCTTGTAAAAATAATGTTAAGTTGTTGTCAATTAATCATTAATTCGTCATGTGACTCGTATACTTCTATTGACTTATGAGTATGTTGTGATTTCTAAATTTTGATAGTAGTCTTGTACCCATCTACTTGTTATTGAGCTAAGATATTTGATTTTTTGTCAAATGTGCTATGAATGAGTGTAAACTTGTGAACAACTTGTGTAGTATTTGTTCTATCCATTGGGTACCCGTTGGGTATGGGTATGGGTAAAGTTTTACACCCATGGATACGGGTATGGGTAGAATTTTGTACCCACTGACTATACGCGTATGGGTATGGTATTATTCTACCCTGCCCATACCCTACCCATTGCCATCCTTATATTAGATCAATTGCCTTATCGGGGAATTGACGGCGTGCGACATGAATGAAATAGTACATCAGTTTAGTTTGCCAGGCAAGTAGTAGTAAATTTTATTTATGCCAAAACAATTAATTAAGTAATACTCCCTCCGTTTCTAAATATAAGTCTTTGTAGAGATTCCATACTCCCTCCATTCCTAAATGTAAAGTAGTTCAACTACTAAGCACTTACTATAAATAAATAAAGTAGTACTTACTAAAAACAAACTACTTATATATATAGTAAAGTAAAGTAGTTTATTAAATCAACTAGCTAGTTCAACTATATATGAAGCACTTACTATAAATAAAATAAAGTAGTACTTACTAAAAATAAACTAGTTTAACTATAGTTCTATTATTTTTCTAACTAAATATATTAAACACTTTCTCTTCTTATTTTTTCCTTTTTCCTCTATTCTAAATATGAACATATTCATAAATGACTTCTATCATTCATAATTTTCCTATACATACACAATATGAACATATACATAAATTGACAAAGAAAACAAACACTATGAACAAAAAAATCATTAAAATTCTATGAACAAAATTACAACAGAAAAGAATCATAAAAATTCTATGAACAGAAAAAATCATAAAAATTCTATGAACAGAAAAAAATCATAAAAATTTGACATATTCGATCTTTGCATATATATGAACATACAAACATGCATATTCAACAATAATATCACCAAAAAAATCTATTAACAGAAAAAAATCTAACACAATATGAAAAAAAAATTAACAGAAACATCTATGAACTACACATCTAAAAAAAATCTATGAACTAAAAAAAATCTAACAAAATCTAACTCAATTAACTACACATCTAAATTATACTACACATCTAAATTAACTACTACTAACATCAAATTAAATTAGCAAAATTTTTGCTCACGGCGACGGTGTCGGCGACGGAGACGGAGACGGCGACGGCGACGGCGACGGCGATGTGCGGCACGGGGCAGGGCGGGGCGGCGACGGGGCGGGGCGACGTGGGCCGGGGCGGGGCGGCGACGGGCAGGGCCGGCGGCGTCGCAGGGCACGGGGCGCGGGGTGGGGTCGGCGACAGCCTCGGTGCGGCGCGGGACGGCGCGGGGAGACGACGACAACGGCGAGGCGGAGATGTTGGAAATATGCCCTAGAAGCAATAATAAAAGTGTTATTATTATATTTCTTTGTTCATGATAATAGTCTTTTATTCATGCTATAACTGTATTATCCGGAAATCGTAATACACGTGTGAATACATAGACCACAATATGTCCCTAGTGAGCCTCTAGTTGACTAGCTCGTTGTGATCAACAGATAGTCATGGTTTCCTGGCTATGGACATTGGATGTCGTTGATAACGGGATCACATCATTAGGAGAATGATGTGATGGACAAGACCCAATCCTAAGCATAGCACAAAGGTCGGTTAGTTCGTTTGCTAGAGCTTTTCCAATGTCAAGTATCTCTTCCTTAGACCATGAGATCGTGCAACTCCCGGATACCGTAGGAGTGCTTTGGGTGTACCAAACGTCACAACGTAACTGGGTGACTATAAAGGTGCATTACAGGTATCTCCGAAAGTGTCTGTTGGGTTGACACGGATCGAGACTGGGATTTGTCACTCCGTATGACGGAGAGGTATCTCTGGGCCCACTCGGTAATGCATCATCACAATGAGCTCAAAGTGACCAAGTGTTTGATCACGGGATCATGCATTGCGGTATGAGTAAAGTGACTTGCCGGTAACGAGACTGAACGAGGTATTGGGATACCGACGATCGAGTCTCGGGCATGTAACGTACCGATTGACAAAGGGAATTGCATACGGGGTTTGATCGAATCCTCGACATCGTGGTTCATCCGATGACAACATCGAGGAGCATGTGGGAGCCAACATGGGTATCCAGATCCCGCTGTTGGTTATTGACTTGAGGTCGTCTCGGTCATGTATGCATGTCTCCCGAACCCGTAGGGTCTACACACTTAAGGTTCGGTGACGCTAGGGTTATCAGGAAGACATGTATGTGATTACCGAATGTTGTTCGGAGTCCCGGATGAGATCCCGGACATCACGAGGAGTTCCGGAATGGTCCGGAGGTAAAGATTTATATAAGGAAAGTGGTTAAACGGACACCGGAAAGTTTCGGTGGCATACCGGTATTGTACTGGGGCCACCGGAAGGGTTCCGGGGGTCCACCGGGTGGGGCCACCCCTCCCGGGGGGGCCACATGGGCTGTGTGGGAGAGGGAGCCAGCCCCTAGTGGGCTGGGCGCGCCTCCCCACCTAGGCCCATGCGGCTAGGGCAAGGGGAGGGGAAACCCTAAAGGGGGCGCCCCCCTAGCTTGTGGGGCAAGCCACCCCTTTTCCCTCTCCCTTTGGCCGCCGCCCCCCTCTAGGGTTTCCCCTAGAGGGCCGGCCCCCTTGCCGCTCTCCTCCTATATATAGAGGGGTGAGGGGAGGGCTGAAAAAATACAAGCCAAGGCGCAGCCCCTCCCCTCCCCAACACCTCTCCTCCTCCGTACGTGCTTGGCGAAGCTCTGTCGGAGTACTGCTGCACCAACAACACCATGCCGTCGTGCTGCCGTTGGAGCTATCTTCCTCAACCTCTCCTTCCTCCTTGCTGGATCAAGACGGAGGAGACGTCGCCCGTACCGTACGTGTGTTAAATGCGGAGGTGCTGTCCGTTCAGCACTTGGTCATCGGTGATCCGAATCACGTCGAGTACGACTCCATCATCACCAACCCCTTGAACGCTTCCGCACTCGATCTACAAGTGGTATGTAGATGCAAACTCACTCCCTTGACTCGTTGCTTAGATGAACTCATAGATGGATCTTGGTGAAACCGTAGGAAAAATTTTAATTTTCTGCAACGTTCCCCAACAGGAGACGGGCAGCCTGGCGGCGTCAGGCGATGGGGAAGAAGAACTGAACCAAATTTTCGCGAGTGCTGCTTATATAGGCAGAGCATTGGTCCCGATTCATGGCACCAACCGGGACCAATGCACCCCTTTAGTCCCGGTTGGTGGCACCAACCAGGACCAAAGGCCTCTTTTCAGCAGCCCAAAGGGCGGGAAACAAAGACATTTGGTCCCGGTTGGTGCGACAAACCTAGACAAACGAGGGTCATTGGTACCGGTTGATGCCACAAACCGGTACCAATGCACCCCTTTAGTCCCGGTTGGTGGAACCAATCGGGACCAAAGGTCGTGTGCTGGAACTGGCGCGGTGCGGTGCTATGTTTAGTCCCACGTCGCTAGCCGAGAGGGGCTCGGAGTGGTTTATAAGCCCTGCCGAACCAACCACTTCGAGCTCCTCTCTACTGCAGGCTTACGGGCCTAAAATCACTCTTTGTGCTTGTGGGCCTATTGGGCCTACTACGGGCCTGCATCCTGGCCCTAGTAATGGGTTTCTAGTCGTATGCAGGCCGTGGTGGCCCTGTAGGTGGCACTTTTTTTAAAAAAATTCCCAGTTTTTTTGCTTTCTTTTTTGTTTATAATTACTTATTTATTTTCTTTTACGATAATTCTTTTTGCTATTAAAGTTTGTAACAAAATTCTATATAATTTTAGTTTCAATAATACTAGAGGTTTATAAAAGCTTTTTAGTTGATTCCTTTAGTTTCTTTTTAATTTTTTCCCAGTTTTTTTGCTTTCTTTTTTGTTTCTAATTACTTATTTATTTTCTTTTACGATAATTCTTTTTGCTATTAAAGTTTGTAACAAAATTCTAATTACTTATTTATTTTCTTTTATGATAATTCTTTTTTCTTTTAATGTTTTGAACAAAATTCTAGTTACTTATTTATTTTCTTTTATGATAATTCTTTTTGCTATTAAAGTTTGTAACAAAATTCTATATAATTTTAGTTTCAATAATACTAGAGGTTTATAAAAGCTTTTTAGTTGATTCCTTTAGTACCAGTTCTAAGGCTGTTACAAAGGCATTTTATTTGGTATAGGTTTTAAGGCTGGGGCCCCACGAGCACCTTTTAGTACCGGTTCGTGGCATGAACCGGTAAAAGATTTTTTTAGTTGATTCTTTCTGCAGTTGTTTTTTATTCCCACCTCCTATTTGTTCTCATCCCACGCACGTACACCGTTTCTATTCCACAGCTGTAAAAGTTCTTCAACTAATGGCCTTAGGTACACATCAATGTCATTGTCGGGTTGCTTAGGACCTTGGATGAGAACTGGCATCATAATAAACTTCCGCTTCATGCACATCCAAGGAGGAAGATTATACATACATAGTGTCACGGGCCAGGTGTTGTGATTGCTGCTCTGCTTCCCGAAAGGATTAATGCCATCCGTGCTTAAACCAAACCATACGTTCCTTGGGTCACGTGCAAACTCAGCCCATTACTCTCTCTCAATTTTTCTCCACTGCGACCCGTCAGCAGGTGCTCTCAACTTCCCGTCTTTCTTACGGTCCTCACTGTGCCATCACATCAACTTGGCATGCTCTTTGTTTCTGGACAGTCGTTTCAACCGTGGTATTATAGGAGCATACCACATCACCTTCGCAGGAACTCTCTTCCCGCGGGACTCGCCGTGAACATCACCAGGGTCATCTCGTCTGATCTTATATCGCAATGCACCGCATACCGGGCATGCATTCAAATCCTCGTACGCACCGCGGTAGAGGATGCAGTCATTAGGGCATGCATGTATCTTCTGCACCTCCAATCCTAGAGGGCATACAACCTTCTTTGCTGCGTACGTACTGTCGGGCAATTCATTATCCTTTGGAAGCTTCTTCTTTAATATTTTCACTAGCTTCTCAAATCCTTTGTCAGGCACAACATTCTCTGCCTTCCACTGCAACAATTCCAGTACGGTACCCAGCTTTGTGTTGCCATCTTCACAATTGGGATACAACTTTTTTTTGTGATCCTCTAACATGCGATCGAACTTCAGCTTCTCCTTTTGACTTTCGCATTGCGTCCTTGCATCGACAATGACCCGACGGAGATCATCATCGGGCACATCGTCTGGTTTCTCTTGATCTTCAGCAGCTTCCCCCGTTGCAGCATCATCGGGCACATCGTCTGGTTCCTCTTGATCTTTAGCAGCTCCCCCCGTTGTAGCATCATCGTATTCAGGGGGCACATAGTTGTCATCGTCCTCTTCTTCTTTGCCGTCTTCCATCATAACCCCTATTCCGTGCCTCGTCCAAACATTATAGTGTGGCATGAAACCCTTGTAAAGCAGGTGGGTGTGAAGGATTTTCCGGTCAGAGTAAGACTTCTATTCCCACATTTACTGCATGGACAACACATAAAACCATTCTGCTTGTTTGCCTCAGCCACTTCGAGAAAAATATGCACACCCTTAATGTACTCGGAGGTGTGTCTGTCACCATACATCCATTGTCGGTTCATCTGCGTGCATTACATATAATTATGTGTGTCAAAAATAAGAAAATCAGACAAATATCTATCTAAAGTAAGAAAATCAAACAAGTATCATAAAGAAGATAAGAACAAGAGGCTCACCACGGTGGTGCCGGCGACGAGATCGGCACGGGCGATCAACGGCGGTGAAAACGGGGACGGGGCGTGACGGACCCCTAAATCTAGAGAAATCTTGAAAAAAATGGAGCTCCTAGGTTGAACTTCGAGAGGAGAAAGCTTAACTAGTGTGGCTCGGGCATTTCATCGAACACCTCATGTGCATAAGAGGTGAACTAAAGCACCCAAATGCCTTCTCCTCACCGGATTGAAAAAATAGAGCACTGTGAAGTGCTCTGCCGCGGCGGTGGGTATATATAGACAAGTTATTTGTCCCGGTTTCTGGCATGAACCGGGACTAAAGCCACCCCTTCTGTCCCGGTTCATGCCACGAACCGGGACCAATGGTTGTGGGCCAGCAGCGAGGACCATTGGTCCCGGTTAGTGGCTCGAACCGGGACAAATGGTTCTACACGAACCGGGACCAATGCCCATGAGGCCCCGGCCGGCCCCCTGGGCTCACGAACCGGGTCTAATACCCCCCATTGGTCCCGGTTCTTGAAGAACCGGGACTAATGGGCTGGCCAGGGCCGAACGGTAGGCCTGTTTTTTACTAGTGTTTGTGGGTTCATACATTAGCGAACTAGACTAGATTGCTAAGCCTGAGACGAGATGTTTTCTAGCGCTGGCTGGCCTCACCTCATGGAGTGGTGAAAATGAATGTTAACGGAGCAGTTGCGCACAACAGACATGGTGGTGCAGTGGCAGCCTATGTCGAGATTATACTGGAATGTTTATGTGTTCCTCTGCGGGTTTTTTTTTTGCGAGGAAAACTTTCAATCTATTCATCTTCAATTATGGTAGTACAACGAGCACTAGAAATAATAAAAATTACATCTAGATCCGTAGACCACCTAGCGACGACTATAAGCACTGAAGCGAGCCGAAGGCGCGCCGCTGTCATCGCCCCTCCATCGCCGGAGCCGGACAAACCTTGTTGTAGTAGACAGTCGGGAAGTCGTCGTGCTAAGGCTCCGTAGAACCAACACACCAGAACAGCAACCGACGCGGATGAAGAGTGTAGATCAAAAGAATCCAACCTGAAAACACACGAACGAAGACGAACGACGAACAGATCCGCCGGAGACACAACTTCACACGGCCACCGATGATGCAAGATACATCACCGGAATGGGGGCTAGGCGGGGAGACATTTATTCCATCTTCAGGGAGCCGCCACCGTCTCGCCTTCCTGAGCAGGACACAAACCCTAGCAAAGCTCGAAAAAAGATCTAAAAACGAAGCCCTCCCACCGGCAAGGGCCGAGATCCACCCCGCCTCCATGGCCATAGGGCCACCAGAGACGGGATGGACCGACGCCGGCGCCGGTGAGAGGCAGAAAGCTAGAGTTTTGGGGAGGCGGCGGCTTATGGGTGGGATACCCTAACAGACTAAAGTTTCTATCTCTACCTGGTGCCCGATCGTATATAGGACTGAAGTATAGGATACCCTGCGGTTGTGTATCGAGACATCACTGATCCTACTATATTGGAAATATACGCACGCAGGGAAGCGCTGGCACTAGCAGAAGACCTACATGTGCAAAGATTGAAGGTGGCTTCCAACTGCCTATGACCGGTGAATGATATAAGGAGGTCCTCACTCGGCTATTGTACATGAAATAACGAATCTCATGTAGAACTAGTTTTACTTTGTGTTCTTTTGTCCATGAGCGTAGAAACTAGAAACCACAACGTTGAGGCTCATAATCTCGCTAAATTTGTCTGTAATTTAGGCGTAGGTAGACATGTTTGGTTGAGCAATCCTCATGACCTAATACTTGTACCTATGAACATTGTTATCAATCAATAAAGTGGCGAGATTTCTCTAAACAAGAGTATAACTATTGTAACTGCAATTTTCTTCGGAAGAAAATTGCACTGGTCACAGAGTTCCATTTTCACAGAAAGAAATCCCAGATTCACAGAGCATTTGAAACATACGACAGACCTATAAGAGAGTCGAGTTGAATTCATCGATGTGAAAATGGGGCTATAAGGATGAATTATACAAAGATGTTATGTGTTGACATTCATAGAGAGTAGAAACAATGCATGCAACAACAGCACCCATAAGCAAAGGCAATGCAGCAACGGTGCCACACATCAATTCGAAAGAACACACCCTGTTACAGACTTGCACAAATGCATGGTCCGGGCGGAATTAAATGGAACTCTGTAAGGTATACACAAAAAATCATTCAAATCAAGCTGTGGTTACGTCGTTCTTCTTCAAAGCGCCAATCAATCATAGGTGTTCCTCTTGCCTCCTGCATCTACATTATTGTTCCTCTTCACCACTCGAAACTCCAATCCTTTCCAGTCAATGGCGGCGTCGATGAAGATCGTCGATCCTTTGTCAGCTTCTCCTTTGACCAACATCTTGGAGATACTTATCATGATATTCTTTTGCACCCACCTCTTTATGGGTCTAGCACCATACATCTGTGACAAATTAAAAAAATATGATTAGTTATTGCCAAGACAGGTTCATTATTACTTGGCTCAAATGAGTTTGATGATACCATTATTTTGGAAACAATATTTGGTACTCACGGGGTCATATGACTCTGACAAAATAACATCCGGCACATCATCGCTAAAAACCAAAGAGATGTCCTTGCGAGCTACTCTAGCAATGATACTCTTCATTTGGATGTTCACGACCTTCTTTAGTTCGTGCTGCAAAAGTGGCTCGAATACCACGACCTCACTTAGTCTGTTGAGAAGTTCCGGCTTGAAGTATTCCCAAACCTACACCAACAAACACATACGATAAGTGAATCAGCGATGAGGCTTAATTAATTACGTTAGGGATATTTATCAGTCACAAACTTGTTTCATGAGAAGGTCTCGTGCGGTTCGCAGTGTGTTTTCTCCGGCTATTCCCGGTGTTATGTGCTGTGCTCCGACATTTGATGTCATAATGATGACCGTGTTCTTGAAATCCACATTCCGACCTTTACCATCGGTCACCACGCCATCATCAAGCAGCTGGAGCAAAACATTCAACACCGAGTGATGCGCCTTTTCCACCTCATCAAAAAGGATAACACTGTATGGCCGTCTCCTAACTTTCTCAGTTAGTTGCCCACCTTCTTCGTAGCCCAAATAGCTGTAAATGATATTACATAAGCAACTGAAACTAGTCGCACTACGAACAAATTACAATATATGATATTTGAATGTTCAAAAAGCACACAATATGCAACAAACCAAACCTTGGTGGTGCTCCAACGAGACGCAGGACAGATCCGGGGCTAACATATTCAGACATGTCAAAGCGAATCAACATCTTCTCTTCATCGAATAGCTGCTCGGCGAGAGCTTTTGCAAGCTCTGTCTTTCCAACACCAGTCAGACCCACAAATAGGAAGGAGCCTATTGGTTGACCAGGATGATCAAGACCGGCCCTAGAACACAACACCGTATCTGCAACCAAATTGACAGCCTCATATTGTCCAACTACTCGCTCATGCAATCTGTGCGCTAAATGGACTAACTTGACCTTCTCATCTTGATCAAGTGTAGCTATAGGAATGCCTGTCCATCGGCTCACAACCTTGAAAAGAATATATATAACAAAACAAATTGAAATAATACACATGACACATGCATATATCTGTTAAAATAATAGACATATATATGAATTTTAAGAAGTATGGCTACCTGTGCAATGTGATCCGGACCAACAATCATCTCACTCCCCTCTAGGCTGCTGGTGCAAGCCTCGTCAATGAGATCAATTCCCTTGTCAGGAAATTGTCGGCCGGTGACATAGCGGCCAGCGAGCTGTGCAGCGGCAACAATTGCAGCATCCTGAATTTGCAGACCATGGTGCTCTTCGTAGCGCTGCTTTAGACCACGGAGGATGCCAATGGTGGCCTGCTCGCTCGGCTCGTCGACGTGCACCTTCTGGAATCGCCGCTCCAGGGCGGGGTCCTTCTCGATGTGCTTCCGGTACTCGTCGAACGTGGTGGCGCCGACGCAACGGATGCGGCCACGGGCCAACGCCGGCTTTAGCATGTTGGCGGCGTCGTTTCGGCGCTGGTAGTCGCCGGCGCCGACGAGCGTGTGCATCTCGTCGATGAAGAGGATGATCTTGCCGTTGGACGCCTCGGCGGAGCTGATCACGTTCTTCATGCGCTCCTCGAACATGCCGCGCCACCTGGTCCCTGCCACCATGGCCGCGAGGTCGAGCTCCACCAGGCGCGCGCCGGCGAGCTGCTTGGGCACCTTCCCCTCGGCGATGCGCTGCGCGAGGCCCTCGGCGACGGCCGTCTTGCCCACCCCCGCGGCGCCGACAAGCGCGGCGCAGTTCTTGGTCCGGCGGCAGAGGATGCGGACGACGCGGTCGATCTCGTCGTCGCGGCCGACCACCGGGTCAGCCTCGCCGGCCGTGACCGCCTTGTGACTCATGTCCCGGTAGTAGGCGGCGTTGTGGCCCGAATTTCGTTCGTCATCGCGGCGCACCACTGGCACCGGGTCGACCTTGTCATCGCGGTGCACGGGCACCACCGGGTCGCGCTGCTTGCTGGCCAAGGCCGTCAGGTCCCGGCCGTAGGTGCGCAGGCAGGTCTTGTACCTGTAGTACCTCCACGCCCCGTAGCACACGGCCGCCGTGGCTCCGACGCAGGCCATGACTTTGATCTCCTCCAGCGCTAAGCCGAGGAAGGTGGAGGTGGAGGATGCTCGCGGCACGTAGGTTCCCAGTACTGGATCGTAAACTTGGCATGCACCCGCACGAGACATTGGCCGCGGCCAGGATGAAGAAGACATTGTTTCGTTTCGTTCGGCCGATGATGCATGGCTTGTGTTGCGCCTATTTATACAAGTTGGACGTACAAGAAAGCTAGCTTGACTTCACGAGCAAGATCATGGCTCCCTCCGGTTAATGCAAGTTCTCAACAAACCTACTCACATGGAAAGTATATTTCCAAGTTGGCTGCTAGCTATAAGGTCTTTTTTTATGGGAACACTATCTGGCGAGCGTTCGCTAGGAGCCAACCCTGGCGGATGCTGTCTCCACCGTTGCACGGATCTTGGCGCAGGCCCCTATCCACGTAGGATTGCCGAGGTCGTTTGCTGTCAGCTTTTTTTTAGAGGTAAAGCCTTTATTCATTCAAAATCCACAAAAAGTGGGATACAAGATTGGTCATGAGGCTGGCCAAGCCAAACATGACGCCCATATGCTAATCTTAGAGCAAATCTCGCTAACTTATGAGCTTTTAAATTAACTTGACGACTTTCAAAAGAAAAATTACATTCAAACGGTGATGATCTGGACTTTATTTCAGAGATGATCGATCCATAGGGGCCCTTGTGTCCTTTGGTAATGTCACCAATAACCTGCTTGCAATCTGAGGCCGGAACGCTGAATATGTTAGATCTTCCGCTAAAGCAATGGCCTCCCGCCATGCAATAGCCTCAAGCGTAGCTGGGTCCCAAATCCCTGCTATAACCAGAGCTGAGCTCCCAAGAAGGCTCCATGACTGTCTCTACAAATAGCTACAGCCGTCCCCCCTCAGTGTGTTCTTACTGCAGCATCAACATGAACTTTGGCATATTTCGCTGGAGGAGCCTTCGGTCGCAGACGAGGTATGTTTGTGGTTGCTGTGTTTTGGCGAACAGTTTTAGGAGCTCTCACTGCTTCCAGATCAGATATGAAGCGGGTGATGAATGCATGCGTTGCATGGGGGGTTTGAAATATTTCCTCGTGGATGGCCTTTCTTCTTGAAGTCCAAATTACCCACAGGGTTACAGAGAGGAGAACAAAGTTTTCATGTGATAGCGAATCTAAAAGGCTGAACAGCCAACTCTTCGCCCTCAATTCTGCTGTAGCAACCAGTGTACTCACTAGTTCCTCATCCACAAGGGCCCATGTACATCTCGAAACGGTGCACTCCAAAAGAGAATGCCGCAATGTATCCTGTGCGCTGCAGAAGCTGCATGTGCTCGTATTTGTCATATGGCGGTGACCTCTGACATCCTCTGTGGGCAAAGACTGTTTCGACAGTCTCCACAAGAACATGTGTACTCCCTCCGTTCGGAAATACTTGTCTTCAAAATGAATGAAAATAGATGTATCTACAACTAAAATACATCTAGATACATCCATTTCAATGACAAGTATTTCCGGACGGAGGGAGTACTTTGGATGGGACCTCCGCCTTCCACAACAATTTCCATGACCCCTCCTCTGCTCGTCCATTTGTAGATCCAGCCAAACCTTCCAGCCATGCTTCTCGCCGATTCCTCGTCGTGATTAGCATGTTGTAGGCCGACCGAACTGTGAATTGGCCATTCCTGTCATGAGCCCAGCTCCAAAAGTCCAGAATATTCATGGTGCAGATTGGTATGTTTGATATTACACTGACATCTAAAGGCATGAAGGTGGCATCTAGCAGCTGCTTATTCCATGTGCCACTAGTAGCATCGATAAGATCAGATACCTTTACTGGCAGGTTAGATGAAATGCACCCGTACGAGTCTCATCATCTCCTCGCGAGGTAGCCAATTGTCCTCCCATATATATGTGTTCTCCCCATTGCCGATGCGCTTGATCAACCCTTGTTTCAATGTGTCCCGACCCTCTATGATGGCCCGCCATATCTGACTAGGCTGACTTCCCAGCGTTGCATGCAAGACCGTAGTCTGTGGGTAGTAGATGCTCTTAAGTATGCGGGCACTCAAAGACTCTGGATCCTGTAGTAGACGCCACGCTTGTCTAGCCAACATTGCTAGGTTAAATAACTCAAAATCTTTGAATCCCAATCCACCAATACTCTTAGGCCGCGTCATTGCTTTCCATGATACCCAATGAGGCTTTCGCTGCCCATTCGTGCTTCCCCACCAGAACTTCCTAATCTGCATGTTTAGGTGCTCACATAGTCCTCTTGGTAGCTTAAAGCATGACATTGAAAAGACAGGTACTGCTTGCGCAACTGCTTTAACCAAGACTTCCTTGCCGGCCATTGACATTGTTCTCTCAATCCAACCTTGAATTTTGCTCCACAACCTATCTTTCAGGTACTTGAACGCACCGTTTTTTGAAGTCCCAATATCTGATGGCATGCCCAAATATTTTTCGTTCTGTGTTTCATTAGGGACGTTCAAAAGTCCTTTTATCTCATTACGGACGCTTTCCAGAACCCCCCTTCTAAAAAATATGGATGATTTAGCATAATTTACTCGCTGCCCTGTTGCTTGACTGTAGATTTCCAACAATTGGTTCACCTCGATAGCACCCTCATCATTTGCCTTGAAGAACAACAGGTTGTCATCAGCGAATAGAAGATGGTTAACTGGTGGCGCCGTGGTTGCCACCTGTACCCCTCCCAAATTGGATGACTCCCCTCTTGATTTTAACAGGCACGACAGGCCCTCTGCTGCTATATATCAAGAACAAATATGAAGATATCGGGTCACCTTGCCGGATCCCTCGTGACGGTTTGAACTCCTCGAGCCTTTTCCCATTTAACATGACTGAGAAATTTGTTGAAGTAACCAGACCCATAACAATCTCAAGTTCTCAACCCAGTTGCTTGTACCCCAACTTGAGCATTATGGCATGTAGGTAGTCCCATTCTACCCTGTTGTACGCCTTCATCATATCCAGTTTCAAAGCACAAGTCTGGTGTTTCTTTGCCTTGTTCCTTTTCATGAAATGCAGACATTCATAGGCAGTTATTATATTATCAATAATTAACCCGCCTGGAACAAAGGCTGATTGCTCCTCAGAAATTATGTCAGGAAGGATTTGCTTGAGCCAGTTGGAAATAACCTTGGAAGCGATCTTGTACAAAACATTGTAAAGGCTAATTGGGCGAAATTGTGAGAGTAATGTGGGTTTTTTTACCTGGCGAAAGCGCTATGTTTCTTCTTCAACAAATTAGAAGGGCCAGGATGGGTTTCTGAACGCGGCACCTCCTTCGTAGGTGGGCTGTGGGCTTACCACTCGATGATTAGGGGGGTTGTAAACATTTTTCGACCGAAATTGTTTACATGTTTCCCAAGCTAAATTTGTCCACAAATTCAACGGTTCGATTAGGAAATTCCAAAAATCCAGATTTTGTACAATAAAAAACCTTTTGGAAGGGATTTTTTTTCTAACTTGCCATGTGAATTTTTTATTTATAGGTAGAATGACAATTTATTTTTTAATATTGAAGGTACCATGGCACTTTTATCGTAGGTCAGATGATAGATTTCATTATCAATAAGAGATTGATATTTTAACAAGTAAAACCATGGCATTTTTTATCGTTAAGATGCGACAATTTATTATTAAGAGCATGTCATTTTTATTTTTAATTACATGGATTTTCATTATTTGAAAGATTGAAGTTTTATTATTAACTAGATGGCAGTTTTATTATTGGGGACATCGTATTTTCATTGTTTGTTGACATGGCATTTTTCTTATATAGAGCGTGTCATTTTCGTTATTATTGACATGCCATTTTTATTATTTGGAGGATGGTTGTTTTACTATATAGAGCATGCCATTTTTCATATTAGTGTTGACATGACATATTTAACTCTGTATGATCATGTAATGCAAGAATGACGATGAAACTCAAGTCATGTAATTAATAGTAACAATGTAAGTTGCATGACTCAGAATGACTATGAAAATGCCAAAATAGGTAGGTAAGGTGTCTGTTTTTAGAAAGATATATGATGTCTTATGTGTAGGAGAGTGAGTCATCCTACGGGGTTTTGGATGCACTATAGCAAAGTCTTGCACCAAGTCTCAAGGTGAGAGTGGACAATGTACGATACCGAAAACGTTAGTAAAATATGGATAGGTGGAAGTGTGCAAAAGACCAAAAGCTCACATTAGTCATAAAGAATTATAATATATATTGTGGGTGCCTAGTAACGCATATTGAAGCAAGCTCGATCCTTATGCCCCTAGGAAGGGAGGTTGGGAGGAGTTAACCATCACGCACCCCGTTAGTACACAACGTGAGTGTCACTTGGACAACAACTAAGGCGGGCGTAACTTGGTTACTGTGCCAAAATTTCAACACAATAGTCTTGATATTTTTTAATTTTTCCACATGCGTTTCTGGCTTTTTTAAATTTTTTTCTAGTTTTTGGTTTTTCACCGGTCTTCCTTAATTTTTGGCCCAAAAAAACTTTTCAAAATTTTTTTTGCGTGAAAGAGCACGTTTTCCCCCTTCCGTGAGAGGCACGGCTGTGCCTCTCGGAAACGGGGAAAAGCATTTTTTGCTTTTTATTATTGCGCGAGAGGTACAGTTTTGCTTCCGCGAGAGGCACGGTTGTGCTTTCGCGAGAGGCACAACCATGCCTATTCCCGAAGGGAAAAAACATGCTCCCGGTTCGGTATTTTGGTCCCTTTTTTGTCTGTTTTTTTTGTGAAAAAAAGTTTGTCAAACCTTATCAACACGGGATCTAGTTTTGAAGATCTCGAGGTGAGGAATCCAATGAAAACTATTCGAGATCGGGTTGCATGGTTTAAAAGATAAATCATTTTTAATAAATGAATGTATGAAAAAGGGAAAACTCTCAGGTTGCAACAAGTGGCGCGCATGCAGGGTGCCACTGAAGGAAATATGCCCTAGAGGCAATCATAAAGTTATTATTTATTTCCTTATGTCATGATAAATGTTTATTATTCATGCTAGAATTGTATTAACCGGAAACATAATACATGTGTGAATACATAGACAAACATAGTGTCACTAGTATGCCTCTACTTGACTAGCTCGTTGATCAAAGATGGTTGTGTTTCCTAACCATAGACATGAGTTGTCATTTGATTAATGGTATCACATCATTAGGAGAATGATGTGATTGACTTGACCCATTCCGTTAGCTTAGCACTTGATCGTTTAGTATGTTGCTATTGCTCTCTTCATGACTTATACATGTTCCTATGACTATGAGATTATGCAACTCCCATTTACCGGAGGAACACTTTGTGTGCTACCAAACATGACAACGTAACTGGGTGATTATAAAGGAGCTCTACAGGTGTCTCCGAAGGTACATGTTGAGTTGGCGTATTTCGAGATTAGGATTTGTCACTCCGATTGTCGGAGGGGTATCTCTGAGCCCTCTCGGTAATGCACGTCACTATAAGCCTTGCAAGCAATGTAGCGAATGTGTTAGTTACGGGATGATGCATTACGTAATGAGTAAAGAGACTTGCCGGTAACGAGATTGAACTAGGTATTGAGATACCGACGATCAAATCTCGGGCAAGTAACATACCAATGACAAAGGGAACAACGTATGTTGTTATGCGGTTTGATCGATAAAGATCTTCGTAGAATATGTAGGAGCCAATATGAGCATCCAGGTTCCGCTATTGGTTATTAACCGGAGACATGTCTCCGTCATGTCTACATAGTTCTCGAACCCGTAGGGTCCGCACGCTTAAGGTTTCGTTGACAGTTTTATTACGAGTTTATGAGTTTTGATGTACCGAAGGTTGTTCGGAGTCTCGGATGTGATCACGGACATGACGAGGAGTCTCGAAATGGTCGGTACATAAAGATCGATATATTGGACGACTATATTTAGACATCGAAAAGGTTCCGGGTGAGATTGGGACAATACCGGAGCTCCGGGAGGTTATCAGAACCCCCCGAGAGGTATATGGGCCTTACTGGGCCTTAGTGGAAAGGTGGGGAAAGGAGCAAGGGAGGGGGCACCCCCCCAAGCCAAATCCGAATTTGGAAGGGGGTCGGCCCCCCTTTCCTTCCTCCCTCCTTCCTCTTCCTTCCCTCTCCTTCTCCTAATAGGAAAGGGGGGAATCCCACTCACGGTGGGGGTTGGATTCCCCCCCTAGGGCGCGCCACCCCCCTTCGCCGGCCCCCTCCTCCACTCCTTTATATACGGGGGAGGGGGGCACCCCATAGACACAACAATTGATCTCTTGATCTCTTAGCCGTGTGCGGTGCCCCCCTCCACCATAGTCCTCCTCGATAATATTGTAGCGGTGCTTAGGCGAAGCCCTACGACGGTAGAACATCAAGATCGTCACCACGCCGACGTGCTAACGGAACTCTCCCTCGACACTCGGCTGGATCGGAGTTCGAGGGACGTCATCGAGCTGAACGTGTGCAAGAACTTGGAGGTGCCGTAGTTTTGGTGCTTGATCGGTCGGGCCGTGAAGACGTACGACTACATCAACCGCGTTGTTCTAATGCTTCCGCTTTCGGTCTACGAGGGTACGTGGACGACACTCTCCCCTCTCGTTGCTATGCATCACCATGATCTTGCGTGTGCGTAGGATTTTTTTTGAAATTAGTACATTCCCCAACATTGGCATCCGAGCCTGGTTTTATGCGTAGATGTTATATGCACGAGTAGAACACAAGTGAGTTGTGGGCGATACAAGTCATACTGCTTATCAACATGTCATACTTTGGTTCGGCAGTATTGTTGGTTGAAGCGGCCCGGACCGACATTACGCGTACGCTTACGCGAGACTGGTTTTACCGCGTGCTTTGCACACAGGTGACTAGCGGGTGTCAGTTTCTCCAACTTTAGTTGAACTGAGTGTGGCTACGCCCGGTCCTTGAGAAGGTTAAAACAACACTAACTTGATGAACTATCGTTGTGGTTTTTATGCGTAGGTAAGAACGGTTCTTGCTCAGCCCATAGCAGCCACGTAAAACTTGCAACACCAAAGTAGAGGACATCTAACTTGTTTTTGCAGGGCATGTTGTGATGTGATATGGTCAAGACGTGATGAGATATAAGTTGTTGTATGAGATGATCTTGTTTTGTTGAACTTATCGGAAACTGGTAGAAGCCTTATGGTTGTCTTTTTATTGCATAAGATGCAAGCGCCAAATAATTGCTTTACTTTATCGCTATGCGATAGCAATAGTTGCAAGAGCAATAGTTGGTGAGACGACCATGTGACGACACATTGATATAGATCAAGATGATGGAGATCATGGTGTCATGTCGGTGACGATGGAGATCATGATAGTACTTTGGAGATGGAGATCAAAAGGCACAAGATGATGATGGCCATATCATGTCACATATTTTGATTGCATGTGATGTTTATCTTTTATACATCTTATTTTTCTTAGTTCGACGGTAGCATTATAAGATGATCTCTCACTAAATTTCAAGGTATAAGTGTTCTTCCTGAGTATGCATTGTTGCGAAAGTTCTTTGTGCCGAGACACCACGTGATGATCGGGTGTGATAGGCTCTACGATCAAATACAACAGGTGCAAAATAGTTGCACACGCGGAATACTCAGGTTAAACTTGACGAGCCTAGCATATACAGATATGGCCTCGGAACACTAGAGACCGAAATGGCGAGCGTGAATCATATAGTAGATACGATCAACATAGTGATGTTCACCATTGAAAACTACTCCATCTCACGTGATGATCGGACATGGTTTAGTTGATGTGGATCACGTGATCACTTAGACGATTAGAGGGATGTCTATCTAAGTGGGAGTTCTTAAGTAATATGATTAATTGAACTTTAATTTATCATGAACTTAGTCCTGATAGTATTTTGCAAATTATGTTGTAGATCAATAGCTCGCCTTGTTGCTTCCCTATGTTTATTTTGATATGTTCCTACAGAAAAACTATGTTGAAAGATGTTAGTAGCAATGATGCGGACTGGGTCCGTGATCTGAGGTTTATCCTCATTGCTGCACAGAAGAATTATGTCCTTGATG
Source organism: Triticum aestivum (assembly GCF_018294505.1). Taxonomy (NCBI): domain Eukaryota; kingdom Viridiplantae; phylum Streptophyta; class Magnoliopsida; order Poales; family Poaceae; genus Triticum; species Triticum aestivum. The sequence goes on from NC_057807.1 coordinate 705,357,787, forward strand.
CACCGCTAGGTGACAGACCTAATGCAGGAGAAAATGCAGACGTTATGAACGTTTGGCTAGCTCAACATGATGACTACTTGATAGTTTATTGCGCCATGCTTAACGGCTTAGAATCGGGACTTCAAAGACGTTTTGAACGTCATGGACCATATGAGATGTTCCAGGAGTTGAAGTTAATATTTCAAGCAAATACCCGAGTTGAGAGATATGAAGTCTCCAACAAGTTCTATAGATAAAAGATGGAGGAGAATTGCTCAACTAGTGAGCATGTGCTCAGATTGTCTGGGTACTACAATCGCTTGAATCAAGTGGGAGTTTAATCTTCCAGATAAGATAGTGATTGACAGAGTTCTCTAGTCACCATCACCAAGTTAGTAGAACTTCATGATGAACTATAGTATGAAAGGGATGAAAAAAATGATTCCCGAGCTCTTCGTGATGTTGAAATAGACGAAGGTAGAAATCAAGAAAGAACATCAAGTGTTGATGATTGACAAGATCACTAGTTCAAGAAAAAGGCAAAGGGAAAGAAAGGGAACTTCAAGTAGAATGGCAAGCAAGTTGTCACTCCCGTGAAGAAGCCCAAAGCTGGACCAAAGCCTGAAACTGAGTGCTTCTACTGCAAAGGAAATGGTCACTGGAAGTGGAAATACCCTGAATATTTGGTGGATAAGTAGGATGGCAAAGTGAACAAGGGTATATTTGATATACATGTTATTGATATGTACCTTACTAGTGTTTATAGTAGCCCCTGACTATTTGATACTTGTTCGGTTGCTAAGATTAGTATCTCGAAACAGGATTTACAGAATAAACAGAAACTAGTTAAGGGTGAAGTGATGATGTGTGTTGGAAGTGGTTCCAAGATTGATATGATCATCATCGCACACTCCCTATACTTTCAGGATTAGTGTTAAACCTAAATAAATGTTATTTGGCGTTTGCGTTGAGCATAAATATGATTTGATCATGTTTATTGCAATACGATTACTCATTTAAAGTCAGAGAATAATTGTTGTTCTGTTTACATGAATAAAACCTTCGATGGTCATACACCCAATGAAAATAGTTTGTTGGATCTCGATCGTAGTGATACACATATTCATAATATTGATGCCAAAAGATGCAAAGTTGATAATGATAGTGCAACTTATTTGTGGCACTGCCATTTGGGTCATATCGGTGTAAAGCGCATGAAGAAACTCCATAAAGATGGATTTTTGGAATCACTTGGTTATGAATCATTTGATGCTTGCGAACCGTGCCTTTTAGGCAAGATGACTAAAACTCCGTTCTCCGGAACAATGGAACGAGCTATTGACTTGTTGGAAATAATACATACCGATGTATGTGGTCCAATGAGTGTTGATGCTCATGGCAGGTATCATTATTTTCTGACCTTCACAGATGATTTGAGCAGATATGAGTATATCTACTTAATGAAGCACACGTCTGAAACATTTGAAAAGTTCAAAGAATTTCAGAGTGAAGTGGAGAATCATCGTAACAAGAAAATAAAGTTTCTACGATATGATCGTGGAGGAGAACATCAGAGTTACGAGTTTGGCCTTCATATAAAAAACAATGTGGAATAGTTTCACAGCTCACGCCACCCGGAACACCATAGCGTAATGGTGTGTCCAAACATCGTGATCGTACTTTACTAGATATGGTGCGATCTATTATGTATCTTACCGATTTACCACCATCATTTTGGGGTTATGCATTAGAGACAGCTGCATTCACTTTAAATAGGGCACCATCAAAATCTGTTGAGATGACGCCTTATGAACTGTGGTTTGGCAAGAAACCAAAGTTATCGTTTCTTAAAGTTTGGGGTTGTGATGCTTATGTGAAAAAGTTTCAACCTGATAAGCTCGAACCCAAATCGGAGAAATGTGTCTTTATAGGATACCCAAAAGAGACTATTGGGTACACCTTCTATCACAAATCTGAAGGCAAGACTTTTGTTGCTAAATTCGGATCCTTTCTAGAGAAGGAGTTTCTCTCGAAAGAAGTGAATGGGAGGAAAGTAGAACTTTATGAGGTAACTGTACCTGCTCCCTTATTGGAAAGTAGTTCATCACAGAAACCGGTTACTGTGACAACTACACCAATTAGTGAGGAAGCTAATGATATTGATCATGAAACTTCAAATCAAGTTACTACCGAACCTCATAGGTCAACCAGAGTAAGATCCGCACCAGAGTGGTATGGTAATCCTGTTCTGGAGGTCATGTTACTTGACCATGACGAACCTACAAACTATGAGGAAGCGATGATGAGCCATGATTCCGTGAAATGGCTTGAGGCCATAAAATCTGAGATAGGATCCATGTATGAGAACAAAGTATGGACTTTGGTTGACTTGCTCGATGATCAGCAAGCCATGTTAAATAAATGGATATTCAAGAGAAAGACGGACACTGCTAGTAGTGTTACTATCTACTAAGCTTGACTTGTTGTGAAAGGTTTTCGACAAGTTCAGGGTGTTGAATATGATGAGATTTTCTCACTCGTATCGACGCTTAAGTCTGTCCGAATCTTGTTAGAAATTGCCACATTTTATGAAATCTGGCAAATGGATGTCAAAACTGCATTCCTTAATGGATTTATTAAAGAAGAGTTACATATGATACAACCAGAAGGTTTTGTCAATCCTAAAGGTGCTAACAAAATGTGCAAGCTCCAGCGATCCATCTATGGACTGGTGCAAGCATCTCGGAGTTGAAATATATGCTTGATGAGTTGATCAAAGCATATGGTCTTATACAGACTTTTGGAGAAGCCTGTATTTACAAGAAAGTGAGTGGGAGCTCTGTAGCATTTTTAAAACTATATGTAGATGACATATTGTTGATTGGAAATGATATAGAAATTCTGGATAGCATAAAAGGATAATTGAATAAGAGTTCTTCAAAGAAAGACCTCGGTGAAACTGCTTACACATTGAGCATCGACATCTATAGAGATAGATCAAGACGCTTGATAATATTTTTTCAATGAGTACATACCTTGATAAAATTGTGAAGTAACTTCAAAATGGAACAGTCAAAGAAGGAGTTCTTACCTGTGTTGCAAGATGTGAAGTTGAGTAAGACTCAAAACCCGACCATGGCAGAAAATAGAAAGAGAACGAAAAGTCATTCCCTATGCCTCAGTCATAGGTTCTATAAAGTATGCTATGCTGTGTACCAGACCTATTGCATACCTTGCTCTGAGTTGGGAAAGGGAGTACAATTTTTGATCTAGGAGTAGATCACTGGACATCAGTCAAGAATATCCTTAGTGAGGACTAAGGAAATATTTCTCGATTGTGGAGGTGATAAAAGAGGTTTGTCATAAAAGGTTACGTCGATGCAAGTTTTAACACTGATCCAGATGACTCTAAGTCTCAATCTGGATACATATTGAAAGTGGGAGCAATTAGCTAAAGTAGCACCGTGCAGAGCATTGTAGACATAGAATATTTGCAAAATACACACGGCTCTGAATGTGACAGACCCATTGACTAAACTTCTCTCACGAGCAAAACATGATCACACCATTAGTACTCTTTGGGTGTTAATCACATATCGATGTGAACTAGATTATTGACTCTAGTAAACCCTTTGGGTGTTGATCACATGACGATGTGAACTATGGGTGTTAATCACATGCAAATGTGAATATTAGTGTTAAATCACATGGTGATGTGAACTAGATTATTGACTCTAGCGCAAGTGGGAGACTGAAGGAAATATGCCCTAGAGGCAATAATAAAGTTATTATTTATTTCCTTATATCATGATAAATGTTTATTATTCATGCTAGAATTGTATTAACCGGAAACATAATACATGTGTGAATACATAGACAAACATAGTGTCACTAGTATGCTTCTACTTGACTAGCTCGTTGATCAAAGATGGTTGTGTTTCCTAACCATAGACATGAGTTGTCATTTGATTAACGGGATCACATCATTAGGAGAATGATGTGATTGACTTGACCCATTCCATTAGGTTAGCACTTGATCGTTTAGTGTGTTGCTATTGCTTTCTTCATGACTTATACATGTTCCTATGACTATGAGATTATGCAACTCCCGTTTACCGGAGGAACACTTTGTGTGCTACCAAACATCACAACGTAACTGGGTGATTATAAAGGAGCTCTACAGGTGTCTCCGAAGGTACATGTTGAGTTGGCGTATTTCGAGATTAGGATTTGTCACTCCGATTGTCGGAGGGGTATCTCTGGGCCCTCTCGGTAATGCACGTCACTATAAGCCTTGCAAGCAATGTAGCGAATGAGTTAGTTACGGAATGATGCATTACGTAGCGAGTAAAGAGACTTGCCAGTAACGAGATTGAACTAGGTATTGAGATACCGACGATCAAATCTCGGGCAAGTAACATACCGATGACAAAGGGAACAACATATGTCGTTATGCGGTTTGACCGATAAAGATCTTCATAGAATATGTAGGAGCCAATATGAGCATCTAGGTTCCGCTATTGGTTATTAACCGGATACATGTCTCGGTCATGTCTACAAAGTTCTCGAACCCGTAGGGTCCTTACGCTTAAGGTTTCGTTAACAGTTTTATTATGAGTTTATGAGTTTTGATGTACCGAAGGTTGTTCGGAGTCCCGGATGTGATCAAGGACATGATGAGGAGTCTCGAAATGGTCGATACATAAAGATCGATATATTGGACGACTATATTTAGACACCGGAAAGGTTTCGGGCGAGATTGGGACAATATCGGAGCTCCGGGAGGTTATCGGAACCCCCCGGGAGGTATATGGGCCTTATTGGGCATTAGTGGAAAGGAGGGGAAAGGAGCAAGGGAGGTGGCGCCCCCCCTCAAGCCCAATCCGAATTGGGAAGGCCCCCCCCCCGTTCCTTCCTCCCTCCTTCCTCTTCGTTCCCTCTCCTTCTAATAGGAAAGGGGGGAATCCTACTCCCGGTGGGGGTTGGACTCCCTCCTAGGGCGCGCCACCCCCTTTGGCCGGCCCCCTCCTCCACTCCTTTATATACGGGGGAGGGGGGCACCCCATAGACACAACAATTGATCTCTTGATCTCTTAGCCGTGTGCGGTGCCCCCCTCCACCATAGTCCTCCTTGATAATATTGTAGCGGTGCTTAGGCGAAGCCCTGCGATGGTAGAACATCAAGATTGTCACCACGCCGTCATGCTGACGAAACTCTCCCTCGACACTCGGCTGGATCGGAGTTCGAGGGACGTCATCGAGCTGAACGTGTGCAAGAACTCGGAGCTGCCGTAGTTTCGGTGCTTGATCGGTCGGGCCGTGGAGACGTACGACTATATCAACTGCGTTGTTCTAACGCTTCCACTTTCGGTCTACGAGGGTATGTGGACGACAGTCTCCCATCTCATTGCTATGCATCACCATGATCTTGCGTGTGCGTAGGAATTTTTTTGAAATTAATACGTTCCCCAACAGCCACTTGCAGCAACATGAGGAGGTCGGAGTGATCTTTGAAAGGAGTATTTCTTAAGTAGTGATTTCGAGGACTTGGATGCCGAGTCTATCCCGACCTGTTCATTCTTCTTTTTACGTAGTAGGAACATACTCGGTTAGCTTTCATGTCAAAGCGTCATTTCCTCTTTGGCAACCCTAGCCGCCCAGGAGAGTCCCTTCCGCCGCCTTCTTTCTCAGTCTTCGTTCCGTCGACGACCTCGGTCGTCTGTGGTGAGGCATAATAACTTTCACTACTGGAATCAGGGAATTTGCCGTCTGCCATCTCTTTGCCGTCAGCTAGCGGACGGCAAAGAAGGTTTTTGCCATCAGCTACAAAGAAGCTGACGGCAAACAACTGGCAGATGGCAAAGAATGTCTTTGCCATCGGCCATATCTTTGCCGTCCGCTGGCTATCGGCAACGAATCTTTGCCGTCCGCTGGCTGACGGCAAAGAGGGAGGTGACACTCACTAACGGAAAAACTTAACGTCCCCCTCTTTGTCGTCCGCAGCAGACGTCAAAGATAAACAAAATCGGATGGCAAAGGCTAACCTAACTAACCTAACTAACGTCCGAGCACACCCTCCCCCCCCCCGCCCGTTACTCTCTCTGTTCTCCCTCTCTGCTCCCCGACGCCCACATCCAGCCACCGCGCCGCCCCCGCCACTGCCCCCGCCCCCGCCGCCCGCCGCCGTCCCCGCCACCGCCCCCGCCCCCGCCGCCCGGCGTCGCCCCCACCACCACCCCCTCCCCCACCCGCTGACGCCCCACCATCCCACCTTCCCGGCGCCGCCCCCGCCATCGCCCCCGCCACCGCCGCCCGCCGCCACCCCCGCCACCGCCCCCTCCCCCGCCCCCGCCGCCCGGCGCCGCCCCTGCCACCCCCTCCCCCACACGCTGACGCCCCACCATCCCGCCGCCCGGTGCCGCCCCCGCCCCCGCCGCCCGGCCGTCCCACTGCCCCGGAGCCCCGCCGCCCCCACCCTCCCACCACCCCGGCGCCAGCGTCGCCCCGTATCCGGTGAGTATTTTTTCTGTTTTTTCTTTGTTTTGCTGTTTAATTGCTGTTTAAATTGTTAGTGTTAGTGTTAGTGTTAGATTTAGTGTTAGAAAAGAAGAAGATTTAGTGTTAGTGTTAGAAAAATGAATATGTAGAAGAATAGAAGAAGAACCCCCCGTGCGGGTGGCTAGCTGCGGGTGGAGACTTTAACCGGTTCAAGGGTTTTGCAGATCACTTGCTGCTGCTGTGCTTTCGTTTCGTACGGACCACAGGGGACCTGTGGACCGCGACGGCTGCTCGTAGTGTCTTGATCGGTGCTGTTATTGTGGTGGACTGGTGGAGCGAAGAACGGTTTGTCTAGATTGGGACAGACGGGACCCCCGTATGTTTTCCATGCTTGGCATGCATCTAATTGTCTTGTGTTCATGGCCTTACATCCATGGCCTTTTCTGCGGCTAACAACCTCCAAAATGTCATGCTATATGTTTTAGGAAAGAAAAGTAGTTGCACATTGTCCTCTCATTTCAAACATTCATAGCTTTAGTATTGTTATACACTAGGGTCAAAGTATGGCAAAAGCTTTCCTGCAAAAAGCAAAAAAAGTTTGGCAAAAGCTAGCGAGAGTATTCCATCTCACCTAGTCTGGCTTAGTCTGTAGGATTGACATGTTGAGCGCCGTGTGAGAACTCCCTCAGATGCCATTGCATTCTACGTAGTGATAACTAGTACCCCGTTTCGTGCACATCGTTTTCACGGTTGGAAAAATGAACCAACGTGGTTAACGCTTGGGCATCGTTGATTGATCCGTACCACTACGAAGCTTCGGTGCATGAGCATGAAGAAAACGGCCAAGTAGGCGTGTGGAACATTTTTTCTTTTCTTGAACTTGTGAGACACTTTTCGTGTCATGCTCCTCCTCCACGAGTAGTCCCGCTCGCACAAGCGCACGCAGTCGTCCGCCGCTGGAATCTCCAAATCAGCACTCGACCGGCTGCGTGTGCTCGCGCTTCACGTACAAATGGCAGGTAGGACTATTCCGGTGCGAGTGCTGTTGCGTTTGGGGCGTTGATCCGGTCCCCGACCCCCCGACCCCCTGACACAGACACCCCGACCCCGACACCACACCCCGATCCCGACACGACACCCCGACCCCTACACCACACCCCGACACCCCGACCCCGACACCACACCCCGACACTCCGACCCCGACACCACACCCCGATCCCGACACGACATCCCGACCCCTACACCACACCCCGACACCCCGACCCCGACACCACACCCCGACACCCCGACCCCCTGACCCCCTGAGCCCGTCATTGATTATAGTGATGATGATGATTATGTATTTATTGATGATACTGATCGAGATTATTAGTACGTAGTGTCAGGTATTTAATTTTTTTATGTTGTACTTGATGATGATACACTTAAGTGATATACATATTATTATTCATGTCGGTATTTTTTTATGTTGTACTAATTTCATTTACACAATTAAAAATCTTCAACTAGCTAGTTATTAATTGTACTAATCAATATTGTCCCATTTGATTGCAGACATTCTACAGGTGTGAGGAGGGATACGAGGAGGAGGCGGCAAATGTTATCGATAACGTCTGCAAGCACCTACTACAGAACTTACGGCACGAGGCTCGGGTGCAGGCTGTTCGAGACTACTACGCCTCGCGTGGTATCAAGAAGACCAAGCCGGCGTGCCACGAGAAGTTCTTGAGTAAGGAGGAGTACATGAAGGTAATTCTTAAGGCCTTGTACTTTACTTCCTTCATTTAGTAATTCATAGCCGTAGCGCTCAAGTTTCTATTTCCTAACTTAGGCCCCTCCGAGATGGTGTGCGGATCGGATGGATTGTTGGGAGGTGTTGGTCAATGAGTGGTTCTCAAAAGAATATCTAGACCTCCACAACGAGGCCAAGGACAAACGTGCCCAAATGGAAGGTGTGCCACACCATCAAGGCAGCTCCAACTATATCAGTACGGGCGGAACTGGGTATGTGGTTTGCTTCATGATTCATGCAATTCGTTCATCATGCTAGCTTCAGCCCTTTAATTACTAATTTACTTTGTTTCTCTCTTTCAGACACGCTACAATAAGGCGGATAAGGTGCCAGAGGTGTACGACCTGTATGCCATAGCCCACACTGGCTCTTACAAGAAAGTCAAGGCATTCTCTGCGTCTGACCTCGATGATCCAAAAAACATCACCAACATCTCCTCCCACGACAAGCTCGTGAAATATAGAGATCAGGGGAAGGCGAGGAAAGGGGAGGACTTTAACCCGAGCCAGGGTCCCATTGATATAGAGCTGCTGATGATATCTGGTGGCGGGAGGTCTCGTGGCTCCATAGCCATGGGAGATGGACTTATCCGTTGTCCTAGCACTCTTCCGGAGATCAAGGCGCGCCAGTCGAGCTCCGCTCCTGAGATAAGGCCTCGTGAACGGCCAGTCCAACTCGCCTTCAAGGTTAGTTATACGTACTCAGCTATTGTGTGCGCTTCCATCAATGATTACAAATGATAACGAGGAGTGGTGTTGCAGGCTTCTATACAGAGTGAGAGAGATAGAACGGAGAAACTTCTGGCGGAGGCGGCGGAGAGGCAGCGGGAGTTGGAGGAGAGGACAACAAAGATGTTGGAGGAGGAGAGGGCACAGAATGACATGCAGGCAAGGGCCATGTACGAGCTCCTTGCACTACTGGAATCAGCTACTTTGCCATCTGCCAGCTCTTTGTCGTCTGCTAGCAGACGGGAAAGAAGCTCTTTGCCATCAGCTACCCGAAAGCAGACGACAAAGAACTGGCTGATGGCAAAGAAAGCCTTTGCCATCAGCCTGTTCTTTGCCGTCCGCTAGCTGACGGCAAAGAATCTTTGCCGCCCGCTAGCAGACGGCAAATAGGGGGGAGGGCACTAAGGAGCTGGTTAAAGAAATACTTAACGTCCCCCCGCTTTGCCGTCCGTCGCAGACGGCAAATATGAACAAAAGCGGACGACAAAGGAGGGCGGACGGCAAAGGCTACCCTAACTAACCTAACTAACGGCCGAGCCCCCTCCCCCGCCCGTTACTCATCTCTCTCCCTCGACCTCCTCCGCCCCCGCCCTCGCCGCCCCCGCCCCCCGTCGCCCGGCGCCGCCGCCGCCCCCACCCCCACCCCACCCACCACCGCCCCCACCGTCCCGCCGCCCGGCGCTGCCCCCGCCCCTCCCGCCCGGCGCCGCCCCCGCCCCCGCCCCGGAGCCCACTGCCCCGGAGCCCCTCCGCCCCCACCCACCCACCACCCCGGCGCCAGCGTCGCCCCCTGCTCCGGTGAGTTTTTTTTTTCTGTTTTTCTTTTTTGCTGTTTAATTCTTGTTTAATTGTTAGTGTTAGTGTTAGTGTTAGATTTAGTGTTAGAAAAGAAGAAAATTTAGTGTTAGTGTTAGAAAAAAGAATATGTAGAAGAAAAGAAGAAGAAGTGGAAAAAAGATGAAAAAGAAGAGAAGAAAAGAAGTAGAAAAAAGATGAAAAAGAAGAAGAAGAAAAGAAGTAGAAGAAGTAGAAGAAGAAGAATAGAAGAAAAGAAAAGAAGTAAAAGAAGTAGAAAAAAGATGAAAAAAGAAGAAGAAGAAGAAAGGAAAGAAGAAGAAAGGAAAGAAGAAGAAGAAGAAGAAAGGAAAGAAGAAGAAGAAGGATAGAAGAAGAAGAAGAAAGGAAAGAAGAAGAAAAAAGAAGAATAAGAGAAGGAAAGAAGAAGAACGATAGAAGGAAACACCCCGACCACTGACCCCGACACCCCGACCCCGACACCACACCCCGACACCTGACCCCGACACCCTGACCCCGACACCCCGACCCCGACACCAAACCCCGACACACAGACCACGACACCACACCCCGACACCCCGACCCCGACACGACACCCTGACCCCGAAACAGCACCCCGACACCGACATGACACCCCGACCCCCTAAACCTCCCGAAAATGTGCTCTTTGGCCTTCCAGAGGCCGACGGGGTTATATATTTGTGAATTATTAGTTAGGTCATATATTTTTCGATTTTGTTATGAAAAACATCATATATAATTGTGTTGATCGGGTAGATTTAAATGTGCAATTGTTTCATCGCTGCGAGGTTTGGTGTTCGACGACCTCGCCGTGCGTTTGACGAGCTCTGCCCCTTCGTTCGTGGGTGAGCACAAATGACATGTCCTTCTCCCCCATTAATTATTTGCACAAATGACATGAAATTTGGTAGCTAGCTATATATGTGTCTTGAATCATCAGTATGCGTACCAATATGTGTCTCCCGTTCGAAAGCGTCATAGTTATAAATATGCATGCATTTGCATATTATAACCTTGATTCTTTCGAATTGTCCAACGCTATCCATGGACAGCCCGAGTATGTGTAGATTGGGTTCGTTTTCCCATATGCTTTGCTCCGGATCCGACGCATAAATTTCGTCAGTGCCTCCCCTGTTGTTCTCCGGGTACACATCCTCTTTGTTTATTGCAGAGACGTGTATCAGGAGAACAGCGGGGAGGTGCTGCCGAAATTTTGCGTCGGATCCGGAGCATAGCTTGGGAAAATGAACCCAATCTACACATACTCGGGTGGGATTAGGACCTATCATTACCTATTAGAGTGTAGGTTGCATGGACGTAATAAAATGGACAAATGATGAATATATACATGGTGAATTATATATATAATTGTTGTTTGTCCAGTAGCTCTGAAAGTCAAGATGAGTGATCGTGCGTGGATGTATACCGGTCACACTGGTCAGAACAAATGGAGCGCTGAATGGTTCACAAAAACCAAGGGGTTTGTGCAAGCCGCATTTGCAAATGGCCAGAGGAAAACTTGGTGCCCCTGTTTCCGATGCGGCAATTGGGAAAAGAGGACAGAGGCTGAAATGGGTAAACACCTGCAGAAGAATGGTTTTACGCCCGATTATACGGTGTGGACATTTCATGGTGAGTCTGCCCAACGTGACCGAGCTGAGGTGGATCATCGTCGCACCGACGAGCATGGTACCAGGATGGAAAACATGGTGCAAGACTATGATGATGCTCGGGATTCGGACGAGGAGATGAAGGAATCTGCAAAGGCCTTCAATGAAATGTTGGAGTCTTCAAAACGTCCGCTCCATGAGCACACTGAGCTTTGTCAGTTGGATGCCATCTCACAAGTAATGGCTTTGAAGGCTCAGTTCAACTTGGGCAGAGAATGCTATGACGCAATTATGACAGTATTTGGACGCTTTCTACCCAAAGGCCATGTAATGCCTGCAAACCTGTACCAGTCGGACAAAATCCTCTGTGCACTGAAGATGCCCTATGAGAAGATACATGCCTGTGAGAAAGGATGTGCCTTATTTAGGCTTGACTATGTGGACTTGAACTATTGTCCCATTTGCAAGTGTTCCAGGTATATTGTGGTAGACAACGGTATGGGTGAGAAGACACAAACCAAAATCCATGTTAGTGTTCTTCGGTATATGCCAATCGTACCAAGACTTCAACGTCTTTTCATGGTCGAAGAGACGGCCAGACAGATGACATGGCACAAAACAGGCAAAAGAACCGAACTAGATGCAGATGGTAATCTGATGATGGTACACACATCGGATGGTGTTGCGTGGAAAAAGTTTGATGAATTACATGCTGACAAAGCGGCAGATCCGAGGCATCCTCGAGTCGGCATCAGCACCGATGGGTTTAGTGTCTTTGGTATGACGGCAGCCCAATACAGTTGTTGGCCCGTATTTGTCTTTCCACTCAATCTCCCCCTGGCCCGGACAGATTATGCAAAGAAAGAACATTTTCCGGACATTGATAATTCCAGGGCCCAACTATCCGGGGAAATATATGAATGTGTACATGCAGCCGCTTAAGGACGAATTGCAAGAAGCCTGGGATAATGGGTTCAAGACATACGACGCCTATAGCAAATGAAACTTCATAATGCGTGTCTGGTACATGTACTCGACGCATGACTTGCCGACGTATGCGCTATTCGTTGGCTGGTGTGTGCATGGAAGGTTCCCGTGCCCCACATGCAAGGGAGCTCTTGAGTTTCGTTGGCTTCAGGCCGGTCGCAAGTTTTCTTGCTTCGACATGCATAGACAGTTCCTGGATCCTCGCCATAAGTTCAGGAAAGACAAGAAGAACTTCATCAGAGGTAGAGTTGTAAAAAACTCTGCACCACCTGCGTTGACAGGCCAACAGACCCTGGATCAGTTAAACGCTCTCGAGCCAGATCTAGAGCGTCCAGGGTACTGCAAGGGGTATAATTCTGAGCACGCCTGGACTCACAAAACATGCTTATGGGATCTGCCTTACTTCAAAGACCTCCTTTGCCCACACAACATTGACGTGATGCACACTGAGAAGAATATCGCCGAGGCACTTTTTGGTACATTGTTCGGCATAGATGGGAATTCAAAGGATAATACTAAGGCTAGAGTCGATCTGGAGGCGCTATGTGATAGGCCGTTACAAAACATGAAAGAACCGAAAGGAAAGCAGAACTAGACGAAGCCAAAGGCATGGTTCAATCTTGGAAGGCCAGCTATGAGGGAAATTATCTTGTGGGTGAAAATGCAGTTGATGTTCCCCGATGGGTATGCAGCGAATCTAAAGAGGGGAGCGAGTCTTGATAAATTGAAGATATTTGGTCTCAAGAGTCATGATTGGCACATATGGATTGAGCGGGTAATGTCGGTGATGTTGCGTGGCTTCATCCCTGAGGATGAATGGCTAATACTGGCAGAACTCAGCTATTTCTTCCGTGTTCTTTGTGCAAAAGAACTATCGCCTGGCATGCTAGAAGAAATGGAAGAGTTGGCGCCAGAGTTGATCTGCAAGTTAGAGAAGATCTTTCCACCGGGCTTCTTTAATCCAATGCAGCATTTGATTTTGCATCTCCCGACCGAGGCAAGATTGGGGGGGCCCGTGCAAAATCGTTGGTGCTACCCAACTGAGAGGATGCAGAAGACGCTTCGAGAAAAATGTAAAAATAAATGTAGAATTGAAGCGTCTATGGCTGAGGCATTCATCACTGAGGAGGCGGCAAACTTCGTGACAGCACACTACGAAACCAAAAATCGTCATTTGCATAATCCGAAGCCTCGGTACAATGCTGACGAGCCTAAAAAGGATGGATCCAACCTCAGCCTATTCAAAGGCAATCTCGCACCAGCCAGTGTTTCAAATCCAGTATCTTTGGATAACGAAGAATGGCGGACCATTTCGTTGTATATCTTCAACAACCTGATAGAAGTGCGGCCGTACATCGAGTAAGTTCTCGGTACATTGTTTCGCAACTTCTATTTCCTTTGAACTGCTCTTATTCCTGGATATTTCATACAGTCGATACGTCGCCCTATTCTCGTATGGAGCGGTGATCCAAAAGGATTCCATCGAAGAGTATGAGCTTCTCGCAAAGCAAGGAGGCGGCTATCCCGGTTTCATCTCTTGGTTCAAACAAACGGTAAATTCTATTAGACAATTTCATTTCATTCGCTAATTTGTGCGTAATGCAACAATCCTTTCATATTAAACTTGTAGGCTAATTCAGAGTCTATGGACGCCGAATTGAGACAAGTCGCTAATGGTTTTGACTATAAGGTCCATTCATTTGACAAATACGACATCAACGGGTATCGTTTTCGTACCTATGGCAAAGAGCTATCTATGGCCGACCGAAAGTCTACAAATTGTTGTGTATCTGCTATCGGCGAAGGAGGTACCGAGCATTATGGGAGAGTTGAAGCAATTTATGAACTTCTATTCTATGGTGAAAACCCACTGAATGTCGTAGTCTTCAAATGTTATTGGTTTCAGCTGAAGGAGACTAGAAGGACTCATGAACATATAGGGCTAGTTGAAATCAACCAAAGCACCCATTTAGATGTTCCTGATGTCTATATTATGGCTCAACAGGTGACCCAAGTATTCTATCTACCCTGGGCCTGCCAAACTAATCCAAATCTGAAAGGTTCGGATGTCGTTTATGAAGTGCCGCCACGTGCTAGACTATCTCCCCCAAAGGAAGAGGATTATGAACCTCACATTAACCCAGACACATATGAAGGAGAATTCTTCCAAGAGACACGTCTTTCCAAAAAGCATTTCAAGAACCGGTATACTTCACACCAAAACATTGAACTAGACAGCGACAGTGAATCCCACATCACCCCAGAGGAGGAACAAGAAGAGCCGGAACAAGAAGAGGTTACTGCTGCGGACGACCTCTCAATGCTTGACCGATTACGTAAAGGTGGCCTTCCACATGTTGATGCCACTGAACCCTATGAGCCCGTCATTGATTATAGTGATGATGATGATTATGCATTTATTGATGATACTGATCGAGATTATTAGTAGTGTCAGGTATTCAATTTTTTTATGTTGTACTTGATGATGATACACTTAAGTGATATACATATTATTATTCATGTCGGTATTTTTTTTATGTTGTACTAATTTCGTTTACTCTTTGTCATGGCAGGTGTTGAAAGATGGAAGGGGAGCCGACTGAGGCCAAGGACAAACGTGCCCAAATTGAAGGTGTGCCACACCATCAAGGTAGCTCCATCTTATATCAGTTCGGGCGGAATTGGGTAATGTGGTTTGCTTCATTATTAATGCAATTCATTCATCATGCTAGCTTGAGCCATTTAATTACTAATTTACTTTGTTTCTCTCTTTCAGGCATGCTACAATAAGACGGATAAGGTGCCAGAGGGGTACGACCTGTATGCTATGGCCCACACTGCCTCTTACAAGTAAGTCAAGGGGAAGGCGAGGAAAGGGGATGAGTTTAACCCGAGCCAGATCCCCTACAATCCAGAGCAGGTGATGATATCTAGTGGCGGGAGGTCCTGTGGCTCCATAGCCATTGATCCAGAGATTGCTCCTGAGACCACAGTGAGTTTAATTTGAATGGACGTTACTTGCTAGTCTTAACATTTGAGTGTCATCATGCTAACGAAACATTGGAAATGATCTTTGGTGCAGCGTTACTCCACACAAGCATCACACGATCCTTCTCCAGCTACTGGCCTGAGCCAGCCCGCTCCCACACCTCCATGATCAAGGTAAGTTTCTCTAGTTTTTTGCTTAACAAATGCATAAAGACCTAGACTTAGCTTTATTTCATCCAATATGCTTACCTTAATGACCTATACGTAGCTTCTTTTCCTGCAAAATGACTTAATAAGCTTACTGACCTCCAAAACCAGCCATTTTACCTAAGTTAGCTCTAAAACGATCTATACTTAGCTTTGTTTCCTCCAAAATGACCTAAGTTAGTTATAATATGCTTAGTTAACTAGGTTTGCTCAATAATGACATGTACTTACCTTACTTATGTAAAAAACGGCATAATTAGCTTAGTTAGCTCATAAATGATCCATTTTACCTACATTAGCTCTAAAATGATGCATTTTACCAAAGTTAGCTCATAAACGATCCATTTCACCTAAGTTACCTCACAAACGATGGCGTGCTTCTTCTTCTAGTCACCTTTTCCTAACTTTCTTGTTTGCCATTTTGCAGATTTCATTCACTTCTCGGAAGCTAGCTTGCTATGATGGAGTGCTTGTTTTTAATTTCATTCTCTTCTAGTATTCTTCTAGCTTGCTACGATGGAACTTGCTATCTTGATGAAACTTTGCATTGTAATATGTATGTGCAACTTTGCTATCTTGATGGAACTTGCTATGTATGAGTGGATGGAACTATATATGTATGTACGATGAAACTTATGTGCTATTAAATAGCTCTGTGAAATATATCTATATATGTCATATATATTTGCTGTGAAAATTGTTGGATTAAAAAAAATAGAAAAAAAGAGCCAATATGCAGGCTCTTTGCCGTCAGCGACCGACGGCAAAGGTCTCTTTGCCATCAGCAGCGGACGGCAAAGAGGCCACGTGGCAGGCAACTGTGCTTCCTGGGAGGCTGGCCTATTTGGTCAATTTGCCAACAGTGGCTGACGGCAAAGAGAAAAATAACTTTGCCTACAGCGGCGGACGACAAAGGCCTTCCGATGTTTGCCGTCAGCGGCCGACGGCAAAGGCTTGCCGTTAACCACCTAACAGAGTAACAGCGCAATTATTGCCGTCAGTATTCTTTGCCGTCGGCAGCTGATGGCAAAGGACCCTTTGCCGTCAGCCGCCCGAAGCGGACGCAATGTAGCTCTTTGCTTTCCCATACGTTGCCGTCCACTTTTGCCGTCCGCGGCGGACGGCAATTGCCGTCCGCCGTGCCTGATGGCAAAGTAGCTGATTCCTGTAGTGTTGTGGTAAGTTTTTTCTACATATTAGCCAAAATATTCATGTAGTGTTTGTCTCATTACTAACTAGTATGACTGAGTCGTCAAAACCAAATGTGCAGTCTGTGTGCGAGAAGTCCAGTCAGACCGCTCTGCCAATGCCAGTGATTGCTCCTGGGACCACGGTGAGTTTAATTTGAATGGACATTACTTGCTAGTCTTAACATTTGAGTGTCATCATGCTAACGAGATATTGGAAATGATCTTTGGTGCAGCGTAACTCCAGACAAGCATCGCACGATCCTTCTCCAGCTAACGGCACGAGCCACCCTGCTACTACACCTCCATGATCACGGTAAGTGTCTCTAGTGTTTTGCTTAACAAATGCATAAAGACCTAGACTTAGCTTTATTTCCTCCAATATGCTTACCATAATGACTTAGAGTTAGCTTCTTTTCCTCCAAAATGACTTAATAAGCTTACTGACCTCCAAAACCATCCATTTTACCTATGTTAGCTCTAAAACGATCTGTACTTAGCTTACTTATGTAAAAATGGCATAATTAGCTTAGTTAGCTCATAAACGATCCCATTTTACCTAAGTTAGCTCTAAAATGACCCATTTTACCTTACTTAGCTTATAAATGATCCATTTTACCCAAGTTAGCTCTAAAATGACCTATTTTAACTAGATTAGCTCCTAAATGCTCCATTTTACCTACGTTAGCTCTCTAAAATGACCCATTTTAACTAGGTTAGCTCCAAAATGACCCATCTTACCTAAGTTAGCTCTAAAATGATGCATTTTACCCAAGTTGGCTCTAAAACGACCCATTTTACCTAGATTAGCTCATAAATGATCCATTTCACCTAAGTCAGCTCACAAACGATCCATTTTATCTAGGTTAGCTCCAAAATGACCCATCACACCTAGGTTAGCTCTAAAATGATGCTTTTTACCTAAGTTAGCTCATAAACGATCCATTTCACCTAGGTTAGCTCCAAAATGACCCCTCTTACCTAGGTTAGCTCCAAAATGACCCATCACACCTAGGTTAGCTCTAAAATGATGCTTTTTACTAAGTTAGATCATAAACGATCCTTTTCAACTAAGTTAGCTCATAAACGATCCATTTCACCGAAGTTAGCTCAAAAACGATTCATTTCACCTAAATTAGCTCATAAATAATCCATTTCACTTAAGTTAGCTCATAAATGACATATACTTCTTGTTCTACTCTTCTTCTTGTAGTCACATTTTTCTAACTTTCTTATTTGCCATTTTGCAGATTTCATTCACTTCACGGAAGCTAGCTTGCTATGATGGAGTGCTTGTTTTTTCTTTCATTCTCTTCAAGTATTCTTCTAGTTGCTATCTTGATGAAACTTTGCACTGTAATATGTATGGATGGAACAATGTGTATGCGCAACTTGATATGTATGAATGGATGGAACTATATATGTATGTATGATGAAACTTATGTGCTAGATATGTCATATGTCATATGTGCTAGATATATATTTGCGGTGAAAATTATTGGATTTAAAAAAACAGAAAAAAGAGGCAATGCAGGATATTTACCATCAGCCACTGATGGCAAAGCAACCTTTGCCGACAGTCGCGAACGGCAAAGAAGCCACGCGGCGACCACCTTTGCTTCCTGGTGGGCTGACCCATTTGGTCAGTTTTCCTACAGCGGCGAACGGCAAAGACTTTGCCTACAGCGGCGGACGGCAAAGGCTGCCGTTAGCCACCTAACGGACTAACAACGTATTTATTGCCGTCTGCTTTCTTTGCCGTCCGCTGCTGATGGCAAAGGCCCCTTTGCCGTCAGCCTAAGACGGCAAATTAGCTCTTTGCCGATCCTTACTTTGCCGGAGCCTTTTGCCGTCCGCGGCAGACGGCAAAGACCTTTGCCGTCCGCCGTTCCTGCCTTTGCCGTTCGCCATGACAGACGGCAAAGTAGCTGATTCCTGTAGTGTTTGTCACACATAGAATCAACAAAGCTAATAAATTCCTCTCTTCCACAAAGCTAGTGGAATGGCATTCCCTAAAAAATGATTCACCATCGAATCTGCATGCACAAAGATAGATATATAATCATAAATAATAATGGAGTGGTTTCCTTGATCCATGCTGATTAGACAGGGAGGTACATAAATAGGAGCGCAACACAAAAGCAGGCTAAACGAAGTGGGGGTCATGGTAGGAGTCGTGCTATTAAACGAGTCATGCCAGTCATCTGGCTAACCCCCCTCCGTCGCCCCTGCAGTGTCAACGGCAGGCTTAACGTCGTTGAGACTGGTTCATATGTCGATGTAGGTAGATCCAGGTAGCCCCTTGGTGAAGATGTCCTCAAAATGGGTGCTAGTAGAAAAATGAAGAACTTTGACCACACCCAAAGAGACCTTCTCTCATACAAATGTTTGTCGATATGGATGAGCTTAGTTCTACGATGTTGTGCAGGATTACAAGACTTGTAGAAAATGGAAATATTGTCAAAATACACTATAAATGGTGGCCTGCTGAATAGGTCGATGAAGCTCACCGAGAAGATGAAGCTCGCCGAGAAGCTGACACATCCATACCATCTTTGCCACGTCATGGGCAACTGAGCGATACTCAGCTTCAACAGAAGACCTAAAAACTGTTAGCTGCCGTTTGGACGACCAAGAAATCAAGTTATTCACTACAGGAATCAGTTGTTTTGTTGTCTGCCATGGCAGACGGCAAAGGACGAGAAAGCTAACGGCAAATGTCATTTCTCTTATTAATGTTGACGTGTCATTTTTATTATTTGGAGGATGGTTGTTTTATGATATAGACCATTTCATTTCTCGTATTAATGTTGACATGACATATTTAGCTCTGTATGATCATGCAAAGAAAGATGACGATGAAACCCAAATCATGTAACTAATAGTCAAATGTAAGTTGCATGGCAATGTTTCTTAGAATGGCTATGGAAATGTCATAATCGGTAAGTAATGTGTCTATTTTTAGAAAGATATATGACATTTTATGTGTAGGAGAGTGAGTCATCCTATGGGGTTTAGCACAGGTGAGCCTCCACTCGCCGCTACATCGTGGGGAGGTGGAGTGATCCACCGATCGTGTGGTTCTTCTGGTTTGGGAGGCAACAACCGAATCGACTGCTTGTTACACCAGTAGCCCAGCAGCCAGTAGGCCTAGTTCTCATTTGAGTTGAGTAATCCAACGCCAGGAAGGCTTGTCTCACATAAATGTAAAGATGTCTAAAAAACCTAACTTTAAAGAAGCCTATTAGCTAATTAACCAATGATAACCGGCCCAGTTGCCCGGGTAAGTCACGCTGCGGTGACGATTTTTTCCGCTGTAATGGGACCATCGTAGCTGGTGCCTAGCTAGCGAGCCGAGGCAAGTGCGTAGGCTCGCCGGGCACTGGCTCCGCCACTGAAGATATATGATGTCTTACGAGTAGGAGAATGACTCATCCTACGGGGTTTTGGGTGCACTGGCAAAGTCTTGCACCAGGTCTCAAGGTGAGAGTGGACAATGCACGCTACTGAAAAGGTTAGTAAAATATGGGTAGGTGGAAGTGTGCAGAAGACCAAAAGCTCAGATTAGGCATATAGAATCCTATATACTTAAGAAGTTCATCCCCACTATCTCAATTATCTTGACATGCACCCAATCCACCTCATCACTGCCCCACACATGTCACCTCTTATGTTTCTTCACATGCAATCATCTCACCTCAGTGCATGTGCCACATCAGCAGCCCGCCCCCCCAATAAATGGCTCCATTTCCAGCAAACAACCGAAGAGCCAAGGTTTAGAGTGCACTTTTTGAACCAGGCCAGTAGTTTCGTACGTGACATAGTCCTGGTATTAGCCCATCTATCTAATTACAGCGAGTAGGTCGCTCGGTACATCTTCCCTAGTGCGAGTCTCATCGCTGCTACTCTCTCTTCCGCCTGACGCGGCAACGATCCAGAAGCTTTCCACTCATGACCATGGAACGACAGCACAAACGCACAAGAAACGGTAGCGTTCATCGCTATCATTACCTGGCCTTATTACCCTGCAGAATATATGATTGGGGCGGCTCTTCTTGATGTCAACTCCCCATCTTCTTCACGAAAATTAATCCTCCACGGTTCCACCGATTGAACCCCCTCTCCCTCTTCACCTTCTTCCCCATATCTCTCCCTAATTTAGTGAGTCGGCCGGACAGTTCAAGAAGGTGCCTAGAAGGAGTAGGTCAGAAGGATTCCAAGTGACCGATTCTTTCAACTACCCGTGTTCGATCTATCAGTCGCCTTCTCCATGTAGCGGGGAGGGGATTGAAGGTTGGGATTTAGTTTACGACCCTAACAAAAACATACAGATTTGTTCATTCTTTTGGCAGGAGATCTCTGCTTGGGTCATCCTTGGGGGAAATCATGGATGGTTGAAGATGCAAGTGAGCAACTTCCCGAAGGCAAATCAAGAGTAGGACAACAATCTAAACAGGGCCAATGGTAAGGCACCAATTGAAGAGGTTCCATGAATTTACCATATATATACTGGTTTAATTTCTTCTTCCGTCCAAAGTTACATCATTGGGCCACCTTGCTGAACCCTTCTGTTTATAAGGTTCAGAAAAATTGATCATCACAACATATTCTAATCCCTCGACCAATTCTTTGCTACTGTTGAGAACCTCCTCAGGTGCATGCAACTCAACAAGGGTTAGGTGTTGCCTGGAATATTCAGTTTTGTAGTATGATATCTATTGATTTCCCTGTTCAAGAATTCATCCGATTAACCAGTTAACTTGTCGATTAATCCCTACTCGTAGGGTCACCGAGTAGCCTATAAACCGATAAATCGCCCGATTAATTGATTAAATGTCCGATTAACTTCCCGATTAGCCGATTAATCCCCTACTCACTAGCCAACCGAGCAGCTACCAGTTAACGATTTCCTCAACAATGATTGATTTAATCATTTGACCACTCTTTTATAACTTTGTTGCAGTTAGTAATAACAAGTCCATCATTTTATGTAGCTTCATAATTTGCAATTTTGGAACAGGAGTTCAATTAATTTATTATATGTATTGATCTTATGGATTCTCAGCTATCTATCTAGCACCGACAAAATAATGTTTTGTTTCTCTTTTTGGAAGGTATGATATATGATATCTTCATGACCTTTGTCTGGCAATATAAAGGCTTAAAATTCCGTGTCCAATAAAGATCGCACTTGCACTCCTCTATCCTTTACCCCGACATTCCTGTCAGGGAGGTAAATGTGTTCCCGAACTCATTAGTTCTCTTAATTTCTAAATTTTTGATCCCATTTTACTTTATTGAGTCTTATGGTATTTTGATTATTGGTCAAATTTCTATTTGATCTTAAACCACTATCCATCAGAGATTTGGAACGATCACTGCCACCGTTCAATATCAGTGCATTTACTGATTTTATTGAGTCTTATGCTATTTTGATTATTTATCAAATTTCTATTTGATCTTAAACCACTGTCCATCAGAGATTTGGAACGATCACTGCCACCGTCCAATATCAGTGCAATTACTGATTTTGTTGGGAGAAGCTTTGATATGTACTTCTTTAATAATTCACATGTCCTCTGTGCAGATCTCTAAAGTTTTTTTCCGAGCACTGAATCTCTACTGTCACACTAACAAGTGTCTTATTACTGCAATGTATGGTTATATTCGTCTTACATTTTACTATGGTCATCCCTCTTTTGTATCAGCTAGATTTCTACCCTATATTTCCTAATAGTAACATACAGGTGTTAAACATGGTGTACACAGTTTGCCAAACATGGTGTATTTTTTGTTAGGTTCAAGTGGTCTTTTTGGCCAGTAAAAATATTTTAAGATCTATCACAAACAACCGGTTCCAATCTTGCTTAAACTGATTACAATGTTCATATTTGTATTTTTAAATTTAGCCAGATTTTCCCACATGCCGTCTTGTATTTGTGCTTACCGACGACATCTGTTTATACCGTTGAAACATTGTAATGGGACTTTGCTGAATTATTGTGTTACTACAGCCGTTTCCATGGTCTGGCAAGCCTCCTGTAATTTGCAGGATTGAAAAAGTGTAGAATATATTTTTAGTAGGATAGTTATATATCTTATACGTTTTGCAATCGTGCTTTGTGTCACCGAAAATTCATTTTATTTTTATACCTTATCTTTGCTCTAAGAATTCACATCATGAATCTTTACAATATTACACTCAAATGTCCCGCAGCAACGCGCGGGGTATCATCTAGTTATAATATATATTGTTGGTTCCTAGTAGCGTAAATCGAAGCAAGCGCAACCCTTACACACTTAGGAAGGGAGGTTGGGGGGAGTTAACCATTGCGCACCCCCATTATTAGTACACAACGTGAGTGTCACTTGGACAACAACTAAGGCGGGCGTAATTTGGTTACTGCGCCAAAATTTCAACACGATAGTCTTGATTTTTTTTTAAAAATGCACGTGTTTTTGGCCTTTTAAACGGGGTTTCTAGTTATTTTTGACTTTTTAGTTTTTTACCGGTCTTCCTTGACTTTTGGCCCAAAAAAACTTTTTGAAAAATATTTTTTCACGTGAAAAAACACGTTTTTTCCTTCCGCGAGAGGCACGATTTTGCTTCCACGAGAGGCACGGCCATGCCTCTCGGAAACGGGAAAAAACACATTTTTCTGTTTTTTCCTTCCGCGGGAGGCACGGTTTTGCTTTCGCGAGAGGCACGGGCGTCCTTGTCGGTAAGAAACAAAACGCGTTTTTCTATTTTTTTTTCTTCCGCGAGAGGCTCGGTTTTGCTTCCGTGATGGGCACGTACTTTTGCGAGAAGCATGGCAGCGCCTCTTTGAAATGGAAAAAACACATTTTTTTTGTTTTTTACTCTTCCGCCAGAGGCACGGTTTTGCTTCTGCAAGAGACACGGTTGTGCTTTCGCGAGAGGCACGGCCGTGCCTCTCGAAAATGGAAAACAAAACACGTTTTCTGTTTTTCTATTTTGCTTCCGTGAGAGGCGCGGCTTTGCTTCAGTGAGAGGCACAGTTATGCTTTCGCGAGAGGCACGGCCACGCCTCTTTCCAAAAGGGAAAAAAATATGCTCCCGGTTGGCTATTTTCGTTTGTTTCTTTTGTGAAAAAAAGTTCATCAAAACTTATCAACATATGATCTAGTTTTGAATTTCTCGACGTGAGGAATCCAATGATGAAAACGGTTTGAAATTTGGACGCACGGCTTAAGAGATAAACCATTTTTAATAAACGAATGAACGAAAAAAAGGAAAAACTCCCAAGTTGCGACAAGTGGGGCACATGCAGGGCGCCACTTGTCGCAACCTAAGGAGGTGAGAGTGATCTTTGAAAGGAGTATTCCTTAATTAGTGATTTCTAGGACTTGGATGCTGAATCTACCTAGATTTGTTTGTTCTTTTATTTATGTGGTAGGAACATACTTGGTCAGCTTTCGTGTCAGAGAGTCGTTTCTTCTTTGGCAACCCTAGCCGCCCAGGAGAGTCCCTTTTGCTGCCTTCATTCCGAGTCTCCCTTCCATCGGCGACTTCGGTCATTTGTGGTGAGGCATAATAACTTTGGGGAAACGTTTGTGGCTGGCAGACCGGCCGAAGCTTTCGACCGGTCTCACGCACGGCGCAGGATCTAATCTAATCGGGCGTCCTACAGGTCACGGGTTAACCATGTGCACACGTTCTGTTCTGATGGGTCCCACTTAGTACGTCCTCACCCACCACTCAGTCCATCCTTATCCCCTTAGCCCAGCGATCTCCTTTTCTCCGGTTTACATCATCCCCGGCCGCCATGGAAGGACTCTCTCGAGTTCTACCTTCCTCCTCTCTCTACTCTCTCTCCACACATCCTCATCCATCACTCACCACCATGATTCTGCCCCAACACGTCCTCTCTAAACGCGACGACAGATTCGGGACGAGAGGATGAGGTCACCGGTGGTATGCTCATTGGACGAGTTAGCCATGGCCTTCCAGCTCACTGATGATGTTGCATCCGGCCATCACGATTGCTGGAATTCCATGCAGAAATGCTGGAACCGGCAACCTATGGTGCTGGAACCAGCAGTCCTCACGTGCTTTCAACAACACTTCTACGATGCAGAGCTGCAACCGGCACATGGAAATGCTGGAACCAATGTGATTTTTTGCTTCCACTGTACGCCGACGATGCAGGAGCTGCAATCCGATGGTGCGCAGAACTGTGGCCGTCTGCATCCGAGCCTCGGCGGCGCCACGGGATGTTGCAACCATCCATGGCGAAGCTGTAACTAGCAGAGGCCATCCCATGGCAGTGGTGACCATGACCAGGTCATGGTGACCACGACCCGATGGTGGTGCTGCAACAGCGACGCCCACATGGCTGTCATTCCAATTTTTGTTGCAACCAGCCCCAATTTCTGCTACTACCGTCTTTGGATTTTGCTGGAACCAGCCTAATTTTTGCTACCATCTGTCTTTGTTTTGCTGGAACCGGCATCTCATTTTGCTTCCACCATGTTGTGTTTTTGCTGGAACCGACATTTTCATCTTTTTTTGCTTCCACCGTGTTGTGTGTTGTGTTTTTGCCTGGAATCTGTGCCTCACTTTTTGCTTCCATCGTGTTTTGTTTTTGCTGGAATGGTACATGATTTTGCTACCACCGTTTATGACGAGCGGCGTCCCACCATTCGATGCTGCAACCGGCGACGAGGACGGCCTGCCAGGACGACCAGCAAGTGCGAGGACGACCCGTGACGAGGACAGCCTGCCAGGACCGCCGGCGACTGCGAGGACGACCGGCGACGAGGACGGCCTGCAAGGACTGCCGGCCAGGACGACCGGCGAAGAGGACCGCCGGCGAAGATGACCGGCGAAGAGGACGACCGGTGACGAGGACGGCCTGCGAGGATGGTGACCGGAGAGCATGCGCAGCCGGCGAGATACAAGGAAGCAACGAGATGCAGGGAATCTTTCATACGCGTGCGTTTGAAGAAGGGCATCGGACGGTTTAGCATCAATCAGATCGGATGGCTACGGGCGGACCGGCCCAAGTTTGGGCCGGCGCACCGACGCCTATTACTCGCCATAACTTTGTCACACATAGGATCAACAAAACTAATAAATTCCTCTGTTCAACAAAGCTAGTGGAATGGCATTCCCTAAAAAAATGGTTCACCATGGAATCTACAGGCACAAAGATATATATATACAATCATGAATACTAATGGAGTGGTTTCCTTGATCCATGCTGATTTGAGAGGGAGGTACATAAATAAGAGCGCAACATAATTGCAGGCTAAACTACGTGGGGGTCATGGCAAGAGTCATGCTATTAAGCGACTCATGCTAGTCATCCGGCTAACCCCCCTCCGCCTGCCCCTGCAGTGTCAATGGCAGGCTCAGCGCCGTTGAGACTGGGTCGTATGTCGATGTAGGCAGATCCAGGTAGCCCCTTGGTGAAGATGCCCACAAAATGGGCGCTAGTAGGAAATGAAGAACTTTGACCTCACCCAAAGAGACCTTCTCTCATACAAACTGTTTGTCGATCTGGATACGCTTAGTTCTATGATGTTGTGCAGGATTAAAAGACTTGTAGAAAACGAAAATATTGTCAAAATATACTGTATATGGTGGCCTGCTGAATAGATCGATGAAGCTCGCTGAGAAGCTGACACATCCATACCATTTTGCCCTCGTCATGGCCAACTGAGCGATACTCAGCTTCAACAGAAGACCTGAAAACTGTTAGTTGCCGTTTGGATGACCAAGGAATCAAGTAGTTATCCAAGTACACATAATAACTAAAAGTAGATAGACGATTGTCCGGACAACCCGACAGTCCACATCACAGTACATTGTTAGAGAATTTGGTGAAGGGGTAATACAGAGATCATGATCACGAGTGCCTTTGAGATAGCAGAGTGCATTTTCATGTTTAAAACATACTCCTATTGTGTATTTGCTCATATGGAGTACACAAGTGTCTCAATGAATCAACTCAGACCTGCTTAACAAAAAATATTTCTAAATATCCTAGAAAAATATAATGTGCAACCAGATGTGTTGATCATTTGTTCCAGATGTTTTGGTAGCACCGTCCTTCAATGACTAGAAAAACATCAGTATAGTCTTTCCTCCTCAAGAAAAGTCTCATTTCTTCTCCCGACGGCACTGGCGCCGATCTACCCCTTTGCGCCGTGGAGGTGCGGAGGATCTCGGCCCCCAGCCAGCCGGAGGACCCCGTTCTCATTTTTGTTAGGTTCAACGCCTTGGTTGGGCTATGTGGGCGGTGGCGATGTTCCTCAATAGGAATAATGTCTCCCACGTCCAATCCCCACCCCGACGGTGCGAATAGCCTTATCGAAGGATGTGTGTAGTTCGTTTTCATTCGTGTGGTTACATGTTTGATTTTGTTGATCTACAACTCTCTTCATTGACGATGGCTGCTGCTCTGGTCCTTCGTGACCTCAGCACGACAACTTCCTGACTATCTACGACGATAAGGTTTGCCCGGATTCTGTGTGTGTGTGGGGGGGGGGGGGGGGACGAGGATGGTGACGCCCTCGGCTCGCTGCAGTGCTTGTAGTCGTCGCTAGGTGGTCCATGGGCCTTATTGTAATTTTTTATTACTTCTAGTGTTCTCTGTACTGCTATGATTGATGAAGATATTATAAATTTATGTTGCAATTTTTGTTTGTTTTGATCGTTTATTCTTTGATATGTTTTTACATTCTGGTAACGATGTAATTACTTACTCTATTCAACAAAGCTCTAGCGGGATGACATTTCCTAAAAACAGGTTCACCATCGAATCTGCAGGCAGATATATAGATAGATAGTCACAATATTTTTCTTTCTAAAATATAGGAACAAATCGCCCGGTCGATCAGGTGCGTATCAAAGTCAAGACCCAATTATTCTCGTTCACCTCTTTCTCGCAATCCAAACAAACCCCAACAACCAGCACAAAAAATGTGTCGATCGTTCCTGGCTCGATCTCAGCCCATTCTCTCCCATCTCCGGCGCCCGACGGCATCCACCACCGGCGACATCGTTGTCGTCGCTGCCAATCGAAAAGTGATCCATTCATCGCGAGCGTATGCGTCGGGTACTGACGAGAGGACGTCTGCGGCGTCGTCGAATCCGCACCGCCAAGGATGCTGCTGCTGCTATTGCTGTGGTCGTCGGCCACGGCGGCATCTGTACGTGGTGCTGGACGAGATTAACACGGGGCATAGCGTGTACAAGCTCGACGTCGACGACCTTGATGGCGGCGACGAGGACGCGGTGACCCGGTGGGACATGGAGAAGGCTCAGCTGCAGCCGCCTCCGCAGCGACTCCCCGAGCCAGCACTCCGGCTAGGCGTCTCATTGGTCGGTTCTGGCCCGCACTTCGAAGCCATGGGCAACAAGATCGTCATCATGGGTGTATCTAGGACCGTCGATATTAATACGAAGAGGAATGATGATGACGACTTCGACGATGATGATAGCCATGGTGATGATAACGATCATGATGATGACAAGATGATCACCCTGGTTTACAACACCAAGACGGCGAAGCTTGACATTGGGCGGCCTACCCTAGAAAGGCAAGCTTGTCGCTACAGCGACACTTCTGCCCGGAACAAGTTGTACATGTTAGTGTCCGACGAGCCGCCACTGTACCTCGCGGAGGAGTCGGTCATGCCCAATTTCGTCCGGTGCGGCAGCCGTAGGAGCTACGAGTCGGCCTTGTCTAACTTGAGAGGGCAGATGGACGAATGGGCCTGGAAAAAGTCCCCCACGCCGCTCCGACTCGCCGCCGGGGCCGGCGGCCAAATAGTGAACTCTCATGCGGTGCATCCGGATGGCCGTACCATATTCGCCTCGGTTTCCTCCTCCTTAGCCTCACCTTCATTCACCTTCTCCTTCGACACCGGCAAGGGCGGGGAGCCAACGCGCCACCATAACTTTTGTTTGCCTTTCCATGGCCGCGCATACTACGACGGTGACCTTGACGCGTGGGTCGGGATACGAAAGGCAGACAGGGGCACGAGAAGAGAGTGCCACTACCTCTGCTCCTGTGATGTCCCGGACCTTGGCAATGGCCCCACCACAGCGCTGTCAGAGCCGGCGTGGAGGACCTGTGAGGAAGAGCTCACATTCCTCGATGGAGCGATCACGAGCCCCACACCGGCCGCGGCAGATTCTGCCTCGTAGAGGTCATGTTGGCTCCCTCTGGTAGTCACTGCACATGCTTGCAGGACGGCGGCGAGCACCTGCTACGTCTTACCATGTTCCGTGCCAAGCATGCTAAGGATGGCAAGCTTGTGGTCGCGCCGTGCCGACCTGGCCGCTCCTATCTCGTACCCAATTATTGTTATGACCGTCTAGGACCACCTCCTGCATTTTGGATGTGATGTGTGGTGTAGTCGACTATCTCACACTGTTCGGTGGTGCCTAAAAAATAAACACTAGCTAGTAGGAGTAGGATATGTGCTTCGCGAACATAGTCCAGCTTGTCTATCTTACTTTGTTATGAGCAAGAGCAAGTGAGTTGATTGGTCAAAATAAATTTTAGAGCGTTCCCAAACTTTTGGTTTGGTGGCATTTCAGTGGTTTCTGTAACCTTGTCATTAAGATTCATATGTGGTTTATGAAATTTTCTGTGTACTTTGTAAAAAATGCAACCTGAAGAAGCTTAGCTATCTGAGTGTTCAGCTCCTTCTATATATGTTCCGCGTCGACCCTGCTGCTTCGTCTTCCTCGTCTCATCAGTCCAACGTTATCCTCTCCCAAAGCTTCGCCCCGTTGTTTAGGCCTCTGTCTAAGCTACCTTGAGCATCCACACAAACCTAGGTATGTTTTATCTAGATTAGCTTCGTTTCAAAAACAATTAAACCTAGCTATGTTTCAATCTTTCGGGAAAAGCTCATGTACAAGCAGTTTTTTTTAGTAGTACTTGTATGGGCAATGGCGCATTAGCTTCTTTATGTAAAACCTAATCTCCATTGGCATTTGGCAATGGCGCATTGGCTTCTTGATGGAATACGAGATGGTTCTATTATGAGACTCCTGTTTAATTGTGCCTGATGTATTTATCATGGCGAGGAGAAGAAACTCTCGGTGAGAGATGAATGTGGAAATGGGTGCTGGATGAATGGTTTGCAGTTCCTTGTGAGGGTCTCGCAGCAAGACAGGGAAAGAGCGTCTTTTCGCCTGGTTGTTGCTGCAGAATCGTAATTGGACGGCTGATCGAGGGCAAGAGGATGGCTTGTAATGTCTATATGCATGTCTTTTGCCCAATGTGTGACTAGGAGCCTGAAGCTGCAGGACATCTGACGCTCCGATGTTGTTAGATGAAAGAAGACCTTTATCCTAGCATTTATAATAAGACATCTATGGCCATTTGGTGATGGTGGAGAAGAACCTGCAGAGGAAAGAGGATGGAGCGCCACAAAGAAGAAAAACTTTGGCCATTTATATGGTTTGGAATTTGTGGAAGGAGAGAAACAGGCACATTTTTTTAGAAAGAAGGCAACTGGTGGTTTCTAGTCGATCATCTAAACTTAACCGGGTAAAAAAAGAACAGGGTGCAAACAAACACAAGTTCTCAAGTCAATCAAAACACAGTAAATGAAATTCGGTGCCAATTCATAATGTTTTATATTGGCATTAATCGAAACATAGTCTAAACTTACTAAATTGATTTGCTAGCTGTCTCCTTCTGGCCGCTTACCACTCGTTTCTAAACAGGCCACCGATCATGGTGTCTGGGCCTTGGCCGTCGTCCGGGTTGTCGAAGATGTTGTTGACTTTGTTTGTGCCGTCATCGTTGCTGCCTCTGTTGCCGCGCACGGACCAGATGTTGTACTCCCAGGCGGCCTACTCGGCCGAGTGGAGGCTCCCAAGCCAGATTTTCTTGTCGTTGTGCCGGTCCGTAATCTTAGTCACCTACGTTGCCTACGCCCACTACCACATGCCGAGTATGACCTCTGTGGCAGCGGGAGTGGAGGGAACTCGAGGAAGCCAGGCAGGCGGCCGCGGAAGGTAGATGAGGTGGAGATGCATCCCGGAGAGTGCCTCCATAGCACAAGCATTGACGACTACAATAATGTACAAGCCAATGATCGGGAACTATGAGCGCAAAACCTTTACAAAGGTGGATACTGAAGAATGTAATGCTATTCCAGGATGGTCATCAAAGAGGACATCATAAAGGCTCCAATTCTCAATTGATGCTAACACTGATGAAAATAGCTTAATATTTCAAGTGGTCAATCCGCAGCAACTCCAACTAGGACTCCGATGATTTTGCCATATTCAATAGGGTCGCTACTGGTTCCAGAACTTTCAGGAACTTGTATTATTTGTAACCCAAACAAATAATACAAGTTCCGGCACTTCCGGTTGAGTTTTTAAAGGTTTCGAAATGATTAGTGACACATGAATGTTAACAGATTTCAGATCCGGCACTTGAAATTTTGGAAATGATTAGTGACACATGAATGTAAGGTATGATCTCTTTATGACAAAGTTATTATATTTGATCCTCCAATGAGGTCGACTTTCGGTTGAATTCTGTAAAATCTCGGTTGAGTTTTTAAAGGTTTCGAAATGATTAGTGACACATGAATGTTATCAGATTTCAGATCCGGCACTTGAAATTTTGGACGAATATCAGTTGAGTTTTAGTCAAATCTAGACCCAAAAACAAAGGTCGACTTTACGAATTGAAACCAGAGTTACTGGATTTTTGGTTATTTTTTGCAGTGTCCAATCAAAGTCTAGCATGAAAAAAAACACATAATTCTAATCAAGTGTAACCCGGTCCTTGCATAATGCTACAAAACCAAACTAAAATTTGGCGGTCCTGCAAAATAAGAAAAATAGTTGACTTGACACAATCACAACCAAAATGCACTTGGTGAACCCACGGAACGATTGGGCAGGAGATAGGAGTGTCCAGGTCGGCATGGCGTCACGATGAGCTCCCCATTCTTCCCATGCTTGGCGCCGAACATGGTCACAAGGAGCAGGCATTTTCCTATCTTCTTGTGTGGCGTAGGCATGACCTCAACGAGGCAAAACCGCCCGCGTCCAGTGTAGACAAGCGCGTGGCACTGGTAGCTATCCAGTGTCTCCAGGAACATGAGCTCCTCCTTGCACATCTTCCATGCCGGTGCCTCCACCGGCCCCTCGGCGCTGGTGAGGTCTGGGACGTCACATGAGCAAAAATAGAGATTTCCCAATCTCCCGCCATCGGTGCCATCGGCTTTCCGGAGCCCGACCCATGAGTCGAGGTCGGAGTCGTAGTGAGCCTGGCCATGGAACGGCATGCTCCAGTCGCCACGGTGTGCTGACTCGTGCCCCTCGGTGTCGATGGAAAAGGTGAAGTGGCGCTTGGGCTTCGAATTCCCGGGGTAGGCGAAGCACGAGACGAAGATAGTGCGGCCATCCGGATGTACGGCGTATGAGGTATGACACAACGAAACTATGGTCGTAGTGGCAGCTGTTGGGGTTGGGGAGCCGCGTCGGGGCAGTCTTCCAGGCCCACTTCATTGTCTGCCCTCTCATCCAGAACACCTTCATGTCATGGCCGCTGTCGTACCCATCGTACTCACCCAGCGCCGATTGCTGGCAGAGGTAGTGCTGTTTGCTGCCATCGGAGTCGAAAGTGTAGAGCTTGTTCCCGGTGGCCGCCGCATGGTAAATTGGTAATACGAGCAGTTTAGTCTTTTCGGCGGCGTCTTCCCAATGTCCAGCCTTCCCGTCTTTGTGTCGTAGACGAAGGTAATTCTGCCATTATGTGAGTACCCCGTGGCAACGATTTTGCTGCCGAGGGCTTGAAACTGCGCGCGCGCGCTGATCGACCAGTAGCCCAGGCGAAGAACCGGCTCCGGGAGGCGACGCGGCGGAGGCTTCGTCTGGAGCGGCGCTGGCGCGGTCCCGTCCATGCCGGCGACCGCCTCCTCGTCACCGCCGTCGAGGTCGTCGACGTTGAGCCTGTAGACGCTGTGCCCGGTGTTCATCTCATCTAGCACCACGTACACATGCCGCCGCGGTCTATGGCATGCTTGTGCGCCGTCGACCCCAGCAGCGTCCGAGGCGCATGCACGACGGAGGATTCTTCGATCTGCGCCGCCTAGAGTGGCAGCGGCGACGACTGTGTCGCCATAGCTGCAGCCTACAGGGCGCCGGAGACCCGAGAGAAGGCCCTCCGGTCTGGCGAGAAACGATCGCCACATTGTGTCGTCTTGATTTGTTTGCGTAGATCGTGAATCCAGTAGAGATCAGAGCTCCTGTATTCTAGGAGGTGGAAGTTACGATATACTAGTAGTAAAATATTTGTGCTTATCTCTATCCGGTGATTGGGTGGACATTTTTCTTAGCCGCGTGCATAGGAAATATTCTCTTTTTCAGGGGAAGGAAAGAAAATGTTCTCATTGATTGTCAAAGTCTATACATGTTTGGTCCTTCTCAACTCCAATATCTGTGGTCGTGTATGTAATGCATTGTCCTGGGTTTTTTTTAACTTTTTTTAGAAAACTTCAATCTATCCATCTTTAATCATGGTAATACAACGAACACCAGAAATAATAAAGACTACATCCACGTCCATACTCCATAGACCACCTAGAGACGACTAGAAGCACTGAAGCGAGGCGAAGACGCGCCGCCATCATCGCCCCTCCCTCGCCGGAGCCGGGCAGAACTTGTTGTAGTACACAGTCGGGAAGTCGTCGTACTAAGGTCCCATAGGACTAGCGCATCTTCATCGGTGCCTGTATTTTTGAAAACTTATTAGACATTATTGATCCATTCCGCAAAAATAAATAAATATACTAGACATTCTGGATCCCACAAATGTCAAAACTGTCTATATTTGGTCGCTTGCTCAACCAATAGCAGTTTTGATCCACAAATGTCAAAGAAGGTGCGGCGCGCAATCGACTGATGCAAGATCGGCAATTAACATATAGTCCGGCCCTATATTATCCTATCAGGTATTTTTTTGTTTTATGTATAATCTTTGTAAAATAGTATTCTTTGAAGAGTTTTAGAAGCAAAATTCGACGAAAAGTCCATAGTCTCCATTGATGCTACTAGCACCGATCGATAGGATGAGCTTGACATTTCAAGTGGTGAAGGAGACAAATCGATCCAGGAGTCAACGAGGGTCACAATAACAAGGGTGGCTATTTCTTCTTCTTTTTTGCGAGTACAAACGTGGCTATTTCGCTATTGTTACCCCATGATATCTACACCAATTCCAAAACTTATCAAGAATTTTATATTATGTAGTATGTTTTTTGGTGAAACAATTAATGGCGGCCTTCTCCTATCTTATATGTAGTTTTCCAAGGAACGACAATATATGTATACTAGAAGATACCCCGCATGTTGTTGCGGGAAATTTGAGCAAAGAATTTGCAGGGAAAAAACATCAACTATATTATATACATCTAGAAGAAAAAAATGTACCAAAGAGGAAGCACCTTGTATGCATTATCAGTGTATCAAATGGTGATTCAAACATTTAGAATAAATTTCCAGTTCATAAAAAAAACTATGACTAATAATAGTTAATCTTCCGTGTCCATACTTCAAGTTAGGCTAAAATGTCTTGATTTCATAAGATCACCATTTAGATGTCTATAGATATTGCTACGATCTCGAACACATTTAGATACTACACAATCACATATTTCTTGTGTTATACTATAGTGATCAAATGAGAATGTTACATTGCCCCTTATGTATGACACATAAGTAGATTTTGGCGGCCACTAAATGATTTTTCTGAAGTACAATTAACAGCTTGCAAACTTGAACGACAGAAAACGAACCCGAAGCCCTCGAATGACCAATATTACTTAGTGTACAATGTTTGTTCTGCCTCTCTCCAGTTTAGTAGAAATGCTACCAAAACATTAGATGGATACCATATGAAACAAAACAAATGCTATTAGTAAAATTTTGGAAAAAAGGGATGGCCACCGAGAACCAAACTTCCTTTTTTTTAGTGTAACATGGGCAGGTAACAAAAATTGAAATTACAGATTAGAAAGTCATCAGAGAGCAAACACCTGTTGTGGCATCAGCAGGCGCACCATTGATGCCATGCTTGAGGCAGAAGGCAACAACCGCAAAGTGGTGTGTGGTGGTGTCGCGGATGGTTGCAGTGTGTTAGCTCTCACACGAATACCGGGGCAAGAATTCAAATCAACTGTGGATTGTAGTCAAGGAAACAAATACCAGTATGGATAATGGAAAACACATACGATTGAACAATGCAGACCATAAGGGAATACAAAGCATACCACTAATTGATAAAACAACCAATAGTAAGCACTCAAGGAAGGTCCTCATAATGCAAAATTATTGGACTATATATGCATTACATCCAGAATATAATTGGATCTGCGAAGCAAGGGGGCGGGAAGTAGGAGCGGCCATGTCGGCTTGGCGCGACCAGGAGCTCGCCATTCTTACCATGCTTAGCACAGAACATGGTCACACGGAGAAGGTCCTCATCGCAGTTGTCCATGGCATCAATTTCCTGAGCCCGTGTTACCTCGAGGAGGCAGAACCTACCACGACCAGTGTGGACAAGTGCACGGCTTAGGGCACCCTTGAAGAATGTGAGCTCCTCCTTGCACATCTTCCACTCGGGCGCCGACAGTGGTTCGGGTGGCTGATCGCCGTTGACATCGGGGAGGTCCGGGACATCGCAAGAGCAGAGGTAGGGACTTCCTTGGTTCTTGCATTCAGTGCCATCAGCCTCAGCCTCTCGGATACCGACCCACGCGTCCAGGTGGCCATCGTAATACGCTCGGCCTTGGAACGGCAGGGTCCAATCGCCTCGGTGCGTCCACCCGCCATGCTCGGTGTCCAGTGAGAAGGTGAAGGGGAGAATGGGGTTGCCATAGGCGACGGAGTGCGAGACGAAGATGGTGCGGCCATCCGGATGCACCGCGTAAGACTTAACGTAACTGGTGCCGTTTCCCGGGAGCGGCGAGGGTCCTGTGTTCCAGACCCACTCCATGATCTGCCCTCTCATCGTGAGCATCACCTCTTCGTCGCCGCTGTCATATCCGCCGTTGTAAAAGTTTAAAGTCGGCTGCTCGCAGAGAAGTTTAAAGTCGAGGTGTACAGCTTGTTCCCCACGGGAGCAGCGTGGTACAGTACAAGAAATCTGTTAATCCATGACGGATTTTTTTTGACGATCCTGTATCCGTCACCGATTATGACAGTTTGCACTCATCCATCACCCATACCGTCACCGACTAGTAAGCCGCGTGTGGGCCGAAAAACAGCAGGCCCTTGATGACGGACGTCGGGCTACCGTCACGGAAACTGTCATGAATCAAACAAGTGGGCTTAGTCGGGCCTACCATTTTTTTCCATATACACCATCCAAACCGTCATGGATTGTGCTCATGCTGATGTGGCGTAGATGCCCCTTCTTTGGCCCACATGTCGGTTGGACCATACGTGTTTTTCCAAAAAAAACAGTGAGGATGCGTGGGTGCCATTGTATGCCCCACATGACAGTAAAAAAAATAAGTTATCGATTTAGTGCGTCGCCGTCCATATCGAGGGTCGTCGCCGCGGTGCGCCAGTGCCACCGATGGCTGCCCGGGCGAGGGTGGTCCGGCGGGGTGGTCTGTCTCGGCGTCATCTTCAGGATCCCGTAGGCCTCCCGCCGCGCTGCCGCCCGCCCTTGTTGCGCCGACAAGCCAGCCTCCGCCATTGCCGCGCCACGATCTAGCCGCCGCCCGCCATTGCCGCACTGACGAGAAGCTGCCGCCCCCCATTGCTGCACCGGACACTCCCCCATTCTTCCCCACATCAACGTCAACCAGGAGCGAGCGGTATGTCTTCTACATAAATCATCTCTCTCCTACTGAATTTGTTGATTAAATATTGTGATTTGCAAGCAGAGGTGAAGCAAGTATGCATATACAGAGATAATTTAAGATGGATTTCCCATCCTTAATATTGCTATTCCAGTATAGTTGTATGGATTGAGGTGATTTTTTTGGATAGGGGATCTAGGATAACAGTGCTTGGCCAAATGATTTAAATGTACGCATAGATTAAAAGTTGGGGTTGTGTTGTGTTTTAATATCCGGATCTTGTATACCATGTGATCCGAAATCCCAGTTACCTTGCGTAATCTGCAAGTGTTTTATGCATGCTTAAGCTTGGTGTTTTGTTGGCAGAATT
The DNA here is from genome assembly GCF_018294505.1 of Triticum aestivum. Lineage (NCBI taxonomy): Eukaryota > Viridiplantae > Streptophyta > Magnoliopsida > Poales > Poaceae > Triticum > Triticum aestivum. The sequence continues at coordinate 705,394,770 of NC_057807.1, forward strand.
TGCCCAGAATCTGATCCTTCCCTAAGTACAGGACATGCTGCTTCTATTGGTACAAAATGCCCAAAATCTGATCCTGCCTTAAATCCTTAATACTTGTGACTACCTGGTTATCGTTATTTTGTTTGTTCTGTTGTGCAGAAGAGATTGGCTACAGGCAGCTCCCTCTATTATAACTTGTTGCTATTTTATTTATCTGGCCATTAAAAGTCTTCACTTATGGTTGTATGTTATTTCCATCTTTGCTAGTAAACATGTTGCCTATCTAGAGTGATAATTCTGTTCCATATGCCCCTTGTAATATTGGGATTACTTGTAAGTTGTTCTAGTCATGTCTCTTCAGTGATGATATATCTTTGATTCTTTTTCTGCAATGCAGATGGATAGACGTTGGATTCATCGTACATTGTTTTCCCCATGAGTACATCGAAGGTGTCAAAGAATTTATGAACTTCATTCAAGATAAATTCAGCGAGGATGAGAAAATACTCTGCCCATGTAGAAATTGCCTTAATCATAAACACCAGCATCAGACCGTTGTGAACACACACATATTGACGTATGGCATGGAAAGTACATACACTCGCTGGATATATCATGGAGAAGACTTTGATGTTGATGTGATTGAAGAACCTGTTCATGTGCATGACACCGCCGATGGTAACAATGGTGCTGATCGATTTGAGGAGATGTTTGGAGACCTACGCACAACAGTAGAACAAGCTGAAAGTGAAACTGAAAATCCTTCTGAGCATGAGTCGTTTTTGAAGAACGTGATGAAAGAGGCAAAGCAGCAACTTTATCATGGTTGTACCAAGTTTTCGAGGTTCTCCTTTGTGGTAAAGCTTCTTCATTTGAAGTCATACCATAGGATCACAAATAGTTCATTTACTGATATATTGAAGATATTTGCTGAAGCATTCCCTGAACCTAATACACTCCCAAAATCATACGAGGAAGCAAAGAACCTTCTGAAGGAATTAGCCCTTGGGTATGTTTCTATACATGTGTGCTTTAATAATTGCATTTTGTTCAGGAAGCAATATGCCAATCATGACAACTGCCCAGTTTGTGGCCTATCAAGGTGGAAAGACCCTGCTAGAAAGAAGATTCCACAGAAAGTGTTGAGGCATTTTCCATTGGTGCCTAGGCTAAGGAGGATGTTTCTTTCCAAAAAAGGAGCAGAAGAAGCACAATTGCACAAGCTAAAGAGGTAGCCCAGTGAGAAGGAATTGAGTCATCCGGTTGACGATGATGCATGGAAAGATTTTGATAAACAATATCCAGATTTTGCAAAAGATGCCAGAAACATTAGACTTGGCATTGCCACTGATGGGTTCAATCCTTTTGGAAACTTTAACACAACCTATAGTATGTGGCCTGTGTTTGTTATACCATACAACCATCCACCTTGGGCATGCATGGACCAGTCAAATTTCATGATGGCTTTGCTAATTCCAGGTCCTAAATCACCTGGAAAGCACTTTGATGTCTTTGTACAACAACTTGTAGAAGACTTACTTGAGCTGTGGGAGGGTGTGCGTACATATGATGCTCTTAGTGAAAAAATGTTTGATCTTCATGCTGCAGTTCTATGGTGCATTCATGATTACCCAACTTTGAGCACTCTTTCAGGGCGTACCACAAGAGGCTATTTTGCATGTATTCATTGTGACAAACACCCTATTTCTTACGGCCTAAGGAAAAAATTGGGTATATTGGTCACTATCGTTTCCTTCCAAAGGGACATCGTTTGCGGAGAAATAATGAATTTGTTGGTCTTCATGAAAGCAATGATCGGCCAGGTAAATTCTCTGAGAAAGAGCTGCAAGCAGAATTGGAGAAGGTTAGACCTGGGAGGCAACAAGAAAGTAAGAAAAGGAAACGTTCTGACTTGGGCAGCAAGAAGGCTCATGTGCCAATTTGGAGCCGCAGGGTTTGTTTGTGGGATTTGGAATATTGGGGGAAATTGAAGCTGAGGCACAATCTTGATGTCATGCACATCGAGAAAAACATATGTGAAAACCTCATTGGGACAATTTTGAACTTAGAGGGGAAGACAAAGGACACACTCAATGCTAGGATTGATCTCCAAGATTTGAATATTAAAGAGGAGTTGAAATTGAGGAAGGAAGGAAACTTATATGTGATGCCTCGGGCACGATATACCTTGTCCAAAGAACAAGTGGTTGCATTTTGTCAATTTTTACGGGAGTTAAAGTTTCCGGATGGATTTGCTTCCAACATATCAAGATGTACAAGTGCTGATGGTACCAAGGTACAAGGCCTAAAACACATGATTGTCACATTCTTCTGCAAAGAATCTTACCTGCTGGCATGAGAGGATTTTTGGACAGTGATATATATCAAGCAATAGCTGAGTTAGGCAAGTTTTTCAGGGAACTATGCAACAAAACTCTTAATAGGGATGTGTTGGCTGAAATGAAGAAAGAAATCCCTATAATTTTGTGCAAGCTTGAGAAAATTTTCCCCCTTGCTTTCTTTGATGTGATGGTGCACCTTGCAGTACATTTACCTGAAGAGGCATTGCTTCGAGGTCCCGTACAATATGGGTGGATGTACCCAGTTGAAAGAAGGCTATATACTTTAAAGCGCTATGTGAGGAATAGGGCACGACCAGAAGGTTCGATTGCTGAAGCATATGTTACGGATGAGTGCCTGACATTTTGCTCCAAGTACATGGATGATGTTGAAACAATATTTAATCGGAACCCAAGAAATATAGGTTTTTCAGATGAAGAAGCCTATGGTGTTGATGTTTTTGGACATGGAGTTAATTTTACTTCAGGATATGATTATGAATATGTACATGCAGAAAAAGAATTTGATCAGATGGTGTGGTATGTGTTGAACAATTGTGATCAAGCTAAGAAATATATCGAGTATGTTGTCACTTCTGAACTTGCTTATGTTGTTTGTAGTGTACTTATGTGATCTGTTGATTAATATGTTTTACTTTACAGAATATTCAGAGATGAGTTAAAGAGAAAAGGGGCGCCGGAAAGTGATAAGGAGCTTCAAAAAATATTTCCAACATGGTTCAAGTTAAGTTCCACCAAACTACTGGAGCGCGCAGCTACCCTGTGCACTGTGGAAATCTGGTAAGTCAAACATGTGGCTGTGGATGTGCAAGATGTATGTGTGCACTGTTAAAAGGTGTTTTTGGATTGCTTCCATGTAGTGTTGGTATATGATGCTCCCTTGCCTTCATATCTGTTGTTTTCAGGGAGACAACTACAAGGATAAAGAACTAACTGTAGTGGATTTGTTCAAGGAGTGCCACTACAGCAAGAAAAAGAAATGTTACACCAATGTTGTGCTGAATGCAATTGTAAGTCAGCTTTAAAAGACTACCAACCATCAAAGTTTTAACTTTTGCACGGCTAGAATTAATATTGTTTCAGCCCCTCTTACAGATTGAAAAATAATAAGCAAATGCTAGTGTATGTTAATTGGAAATTTAACATATTCACTTGACTATCTTGTAATAGATTGTCCTATATTGCAGTTTTGGCCATCCTCAGTCTCTATCTTGTAGTATATATAAAATAATTATATTTAAACATTAGTTGCTTGTACTTAATTGATATAATTTATCCTGTTTCTTCTGGCCACTTTGTTGTTGATGAATAATCCGACTCAGCTCCGCACAGGAAAAAATTAATCTGACTCTGTTCTCACAAAATAAGGATGCATGCTAGCTTTCCTCATGCATGTTAACTTGCTGATGATGTCATCTCTACTTGTGCTTAAGCTGTCTCATAACCATGTTTGTTGCTTGCATTGCTAGACCGAGATGGAAAAGAAGGCTGCTAATCCTACAGAAGATGGTCAGGAATCGAGCTCTGTAGCTGGGGCGGCAACCGAAGCTGTAGCTGAAGTACTTGCTAAGCACACTAAGAAGCCGAGGTTTCTTCAGCATGTCGGGATCCAACACGTCCATGTGAGATCCAGTGCTACCAACTGTGAAGTAGAATTGGCAGCGCAGAAGAGGAATGTTGAGCTTCGAGCACATGTTGACACCTTGACCAAGAAGTTGAAGGAATCTGAAGAAGAAAGGGCCAGGCAAGATGAGGAGTACAGGAAGCGAGACGAGGAGAAGAGGAAGAAGCAAGCTGAGATGGATGCAAAACTAGACTTATTGCTAAGTCAGATGCCATCAAGATCAGCTGAAGGGTAAGTTGTTTGTCCAAAAAGCTGTTGGAAGCTATATGAATGTGGGATATGCTTGTGGAACCTAGCTTGTTATTTTGTCAGCCTTTTGTTATGCAAACTGCATACTGTTCGATGCAAACTAGTTGCATGTTGGTGATTGATGGTTAGTGCATCTCGAGATGTAAGCTGAATGCTATGCTGGATGTGTCATGGAGGACCAATACTTGTGCAATGTGACTTGTGCTTTTTAATGCTATGCCTCTTTTCTGTCTTAATATTTGTATACAAATTATTAATAATTGTCAGTGCTAAATTGTTTCGTGTAAAAATCACAAATGGGCTTTGTTGGGCAAACCTAACATTGATGGGCTAGATGAAGTAGGCCTGGAAACGGAAACATATTTTGGATAAAAAAACATAACTGGCCCATAAGATTAATGGGTTGATGTGCTTGTTGGACCACCGGAAATGGGCTAACATAAACAGTGAAAAAAATAGTTCGAACCAAAACAAATGGGCCAAAACTTACTGGGCCGAAGCCTACATGGGCCCAGGCGGCGCCACGTCAGACCCAAACTGGAGTGTTGATGCCACATCATCATGTAACTGCGTGACGGAAAAGACCGTCATAGAGACCCGGGCCTGGGGCGGGCCAGGCGGGCTTGGGGGCCGATCGGTGACGGTAAACGACCGTCATAATTTGGCCTAAATCCATGACAGAGGGAAAATCCGTCATGGTTGGTCGGGTGGAAAAATTATGACGCGATATACATGACGGACAAGCCCACCGTCACTGACGGTCATCGATGACAGTTTATGGGCTCTCGGTGACAGACAAGGGCTGTCACAGATTACCATATTTCTTGTAGTGGTAGTGAAAGCTATTGAAACCGTCCGTTGTTTTGGTGTCGTAAACGAAGGTGAGTACGCCGTTGTGGCGCGTTCGCCCCGTGATGATGATCTTACTGCGAAAATATATATTATAGCACATGCACCCAGACCCTCTCTATCTAGCCATCCATTTCCTGCTTTAAGATTCGTGCAAATACATTTCTCTTTTTTGTTTCTCCCACATAGAATATATCTTGAAGTTCAAACCTATGCAGCGTAGCAAAGCTTTCTGAGTAGAATCTAGGATAAATCGTTCATCTTTTTTTGTCAAACATAAATATACAAAATACGTTTTGTTTGATTAAAAAATCATATTTTTAGTACTTATGTCGGACAAAAAAATCTGAAAGATTTATCCTAGAGTCTAGTTAGAAAGCTTTGCCATCCTGCATAGGTTTGAACTTCAAGATATGTTCTATGTGGAAGAAGCAAAATAGAGAAAATTTCATATAAAAACTTAGTTGTGTCGCACGAATTTTAAAGCGATATTGGAGAGCTAGGATGGCAGGGCCTGGATGCAAGTGCTCTAAAAATCCACGTCTGATCTTACTGCCCACAGCTTCAAAGTGCGCATCCGTACCAACGGACGAGAAGCCCAGGCGGAGGACCGGATCGGGTAGCGGCCACGGCCACGATGCCCTCTGGTGTGGCGGACGCTTGTCCTTGTCCATATGGGTGACGGCATCCTCGTTGCCGCCGTCGAGGCCGTCTATGTCGAGCTTGTAGACACTGTGCCCCGTGTGCATCTCATCCAGCACCACATAAAGATGCCGCCGCGGCCGAGGTGCATAGTAGACCTCATCACTATCCGAGGTGTACGCACAAGCACGACAGAGGGTTGTATCGCCATAGCTACGGTCTGCAGCTCGCCGGAGATGTGAGAGAAGGGGCTGTGGTCGGGCGAGAAACGACCGCAGCATCCCGTCCGGATCAGAGCCCACCTAAATGTGATAATTCTGTTCGGTAGTTTCTACTCCATCCGTTCCATAATGTAAGATGTTTTTTGATATTATACTAGAGACAAAAAAAACGTCTTACATTATGGGAGGGAGGGAGTATATTTTAGCAAGTGAAAGTTAGGAAATAAAATATGTGTGCTTATCTATCCGGTGTGATTGAACGGTGAATCGTCAGCATTTACTTGAACCAAAAGAAAAGGTGAAAATAAAAAGGCAACTGGATGGTTGGGTGTGCATTTTTTCAGCCCTGCAACAGAAAGAAAAATTTCTGATCGATGATCAAAGTCTATGCATGTGTCTCTTCAAATCTCTGTGATCCCTCGATGCAATGTCCAGATATTCAGCATGCTTCTAGAAGCATAGCTTAGTTGGTCACGTTCCTTGTATAACCTGCCCACGGAGTTTCAAGCCTTAGAGTTGGCATAGCTTAGTTGGTCACGTTCCTTCCCTGAAAATGTTAACAGGCTAGTCATCCCAGCCGCGGCGCAGAACCAGGTGACCCCAAGCGGGAATGGCCACGAGAGAGGGACATTGCGTCTGGCCATGACGTTGTCGGTGGAAGCGAGTCCATGGGTTACCTGGTGGGAGTGTGGGGGCGCTTAAAGAGAGATGGCCGGGTGTGGGGTTGAGCCGACAAAGAAGGCGACGAGACGACGCATGATCAAGGCTGGCTACCGGTGGCAAAAATGGCGGTTTGGCTGAAGGCTGCAGGTGGGGGAAGATGTATCCAAAATGTATCTATAGTCCAGGGAAAGATAAATGACAGATGAATTATAGTCATAATATAAGCATATTGGTTGGAGTTTTGTCAAATATGGGTACAAAATACAACCAACTTTACACATCAAAACCACAATATTTCAATGAATTTGACCACTATCCAAATTCAATGTTTGGAGCCCTCATCGAGAACAAACTTCCATAACCAATTGATTCCATTGCATAAAATTAAGAAAATTATACTAGTTTTGAAATTTCAAAATCACGGCCAGATTCTATTTTCTAAGTCGACCATTTTGCACACAATTTTCAAAATGAACAACTACAATTTATTTTTGCGGAATAAAAAAAATCAAAACTGTGGATCGTCGACTAGAAATTATGTTGTATGTTGGAGGCTGTGTCCATGCCTAGAACATCACAGTTTTATAACAAGGGCGTAATTCAAACAGAAGGAAAACTTGGATAAAGTGGATAGAAATTTCTAACCTTAATTTTGTGCTAATTATGGGCCTGTTCTGTATCTCTCCCACTACAAACTCCACAATTTCTAAGAGCGAAGCCAGCCCGAGCGCTTTACCTCGGCGAAGCTAAATCAAGGAAGCCATCTCGGGCCGTAGTAAAATTTGGTGAAGCGAGGGAAACCCAGCTCCACGTTTCCAGGAATCTGAAGTTCCTGTTATTTACGACTAGAATGCCACCACAAAAGAAAACAGTTCGATCTCTGCTCTTCCTCGTCGAGCAGGTACACCGTGACTTCCAGGCAATTCTAACAAAATAATAAAATTATTGACAAGATTACAATCTGATATCACATACAGAAGCCACATATAGTTATAATAATTCCAAAAAATAAACATGGTTAAGATCTTTAAAATCCAGAGTGTGTAACTGGCACAACATTCTGGATGATTATAGAACCTAAATATTTGTAATTGCATAATACAACTGTCAGCAGAGGCGGTACTAACTTTTAAGACATTTTCAATACACTGAACGGCGTTCTGCTAGTTTCAACAGGAACACTTACTTACTTTCATTTCATCCTTGAATAAAAGATTAAAGTTCAAACTAAAGATCGTTGACTATAATTAAGCTGGCCTGGAAACAGAAACCAAGCAAAATGTGTTTAAATGTGCTAGACAATTAAAAGAGTTTATGCCTAGTGCAATATGGTTGGAGTATATATCCATCACATCCAGAACGCAATAGGGGGATTCTCAGCTGCATCCCCAGCATAATTGGGCACGAGGTAGGAGCGGCCAGGCCTGCAAGGCGTGATCACGAGCTCGCCATCCTTACCATGCTTAGCACAGAACATGGTGACATGGAGCAGGTGCTCATAACCGTGGTACATGGTGCACCGGTTGCACTGACCAGGCTCGGTTCCCTTGGCAAGTGGCACCACCGGTTTTGCCTCGACAAGGCAGAACCTGCCACGCCCAGTGTGGACGAGCGCACGGCCTGAGGCGCCCTTGAGAAAAGAGAGCTCCTCCTTGCACATCCTCCACTCCGGCGCCGGCATTGGCCTGGGTGGCCGATCGCCATCGTCATCGACGAGGTTTGGGACGTCACAAGAGCAGAGGTAGGGTCTCCCCCAATTCTCGGCGTCGTCGACCAATCGAATCCCAACCCAAGAGTCGAGGTGGCCATCATAGTACGCGTGGCCATGGAACGGCATGCTCCAGTCTCCTTGAATCGTCGATTTGGCCCCGTGCTCAGTGTCCAGGGAGAAGGTGAAGGGGGTATTGTCGGTGCTACCAACAAAGTAGCCGCACGAGACGAATATGGTGCGGCGGTCCGGATGCACCGCATACGACAGGACGCAGAAGTTGTGATCTCCGCTGCATGAGGGGAGCGACGGGCCATTCTTCCACGTCCAGTCCGTGATCTGGCCTCTTACATCGAACATTGTCTCGTCGTCCTCTTGGGTGTAGTATCCGCCGGCGAACTCCACAGCCTGCTGCTCGCAGAGATAGTGCGGCGATCCGCCGCCAGAGTCAAGCATGTACAACTTGTTCCCCACGGGAACGGCGTGGGAGTGGCAATTGACACCGGCGGGCGGAGGCTGCTCAGTGTCCAGCTTTGCCATCTTGGTGTCGTAGACCATGAGTACGCGAAAATATAAAATAGCACAGCTGCACCGGGGCCCTCTCTATCTAGCCATCCATTCTACGCATCGCGATTCGTGCAAACACATTTTTCTTTTTTGTTTCTCTCACATAAAACATATCTTGAAGTTCAAACCATTGCAGCGTAGCAAAGTTTTCTATCTAGAATCTAGGATAAATCTTATAGATTTTTTTGTCAAATATAAATATACAAAAACGATTTTTTTAATGTAAAAAATCATTTTTTGTATATTTCTGTTTGACAAAAAATTCTGAAAGATTTATCCTAGATTCTAGATGGAAAGCTTTGCCACGCTGCAAAGGTTTGAACTTCAAGACATCTTTTATGTGAGAGAAACAAAAAAGAGAAATTTTCATACGAAAAGTTAGTTGTGTTGCACAGATCTTAAAGCAATATTGGACAACCAGGATACAAGGGCCGGGGTGCAGCTGTTCTAAGATCCACGTCCCATGAGTACGCCACTACCACAGCCCCGAAAATATGTGCGTGCGCCAGTATTATCATAACGTGTGTGGCCCGTGACGACGATCTTGCTGCCGACGGCTGCGAAGTTTGCCTTTGAACCGACCGACGAGTTGCCCAGCCGGAGGACAGGCTCCGGGAGCCGACACGGCGGCGGCATCGTTTGCTGGGAAGCCCGCCCTGCGGTGTCCATGCCGGCGACCGCGTCGGCGTCGCCACCATCAAGGTCATCGACGTCGAGCCTGTAGATGCCGTGCCCCGTCTTCATCTCATCAAGTACCACGTACAGATGCCGCCTCGACGAAGGCAATGAGCTCGCAGCGTCGTCCTCAACGGCGCCCGACGCGTATGCCCGTGGATGTGCGCCCCCGAGAGCGGCAGCGACGAGGGTGTCGCCGGCGGCGGTGCTGCATCCAGAAGGGCGCCGAAGATGGGATAGTAGCGGCTGTGATCGGGCCAGGAACGATAGCCACATTGTGTCGTCGTTGATGAGATCGCACTCCAGATCAATAAAATGCGATTGCTTTGATTGGGCTCCTACATTTTAGCAAGTGGAAGTTGGGAAACAAAATATTTCTCCAATATATCTACTTATCTTTTTTTGATAGCTAAAATATTTCTATTTATCTACTGTGCGTATTATCGGTGTATAACTAAATATACCGTAACGTCCCTACTATTACTTGCAGCTAAAGAAAGGGGGTAACAAGAAATCGCAAGTCTTTGACGTGGCCTTGTTCTTACACAAAAAAGGTTTGTGTGTGCACATGCCATTTACACAAAAAAGGTTACACGTGAACTTGGGTCAGATCCAACACACAACTCATGCTTTTGTGAAATCCATACAAACATTATTTGAACAACTTTTCGAACCAGCATTGCTTTATTGAATTTTTGATCATTTTGGTGGCAGCCGAACCAAAATCTCGTTGAAAGCAAAAAAGAAAAAATCAGAACCTTTCTCGGAGTAACAGTTTTCTCACTAAAAACAAAACTAAACTAAAAAAATATGGTGGCACTATATGTTAAAATCACACTATACAAGATGGTCGACTAAATCATCACGTCCAGAATGAACTAAGCGAACCTTCGACACCAGCGGCATAATTGGGCACAGTGTGACCACTAGCTCACCATTTTTCCATACTTAGCACAGAACATTGTCCCATGGAGCAAAAACTCAAGGCCGTCGCGAGTGGGACACCTAGCTTCCGCTCCATCGATGACGGGCGCCGGCACTACCTCAACGAGGCAGAACCGTCGTCACCCAGTGTGGACTAGCGTGCGGCACCCAAGATGTATCAGAATCTACAGAAACGTGAGATTCTCCCTACACACCTTCCACGATTGGCGCCTGCACACCGCTAAAGAGGTCTAGGACATCATAGGAGCTAAGGTAGGGATTTCCCTTGCTCCATCTAGGTCATTGTCTTGGTATGCCCGGCCGTCAAATGGTAGGCGCCACATGCCATAGTGTTCTTACTCGCCGCCCTCGGCACCAAGGGAGAAGGTGAAGGGGTGGCACTTGCCACTGGATGACGAGCCGGAGCAGCGTGAAGCAAAGACGGTGCATCCGCCTCGATGCATCGAATATAAGACTGGATGCAGCTAGGGTGGTCATGGACACCGCCACTTTGAGGCCAAGGAAGCGGCGGCGGGGTCCTCTTCCAAGCCCACTCCTTGACCTGTCTTCTCATGTTCAATATAATCTTATCCTAGTCACAGTTGTACCCATCGAACTCACGTGGCGACTGGCGATGATCGTGCTGGCGAGGGCTTCGAATTGGGGACTTGTACCGAGCGCTTGGTAACCCAGGCGCAGAACCGGCTCGGGGAGACGACACAGTGGACTTGTCTGGTGCGTGGTCGCCGGCACCGCATACATGCCCATGACCGCATGCTCATCGCCGTTGCCGAGGTCATCGATGTCGAGCGTGTACATACTAGGCCCCGTGTTCATCTCGTCCAGAGCCATGTATACATGCCTCCATAGTCTAGGCTATGATCTCGCACCATCACGCTCAGCTGTGCCCGCGTATGCATGTGGATATGCGCCTGCCAGATCGGCTGCAGAGAGGGTCTTGCTGGCGGCGTTACATAGGGCGCCGGACCTGGGAGAGAAGCGGCTGAGATCGGGTGAGGAGGACCAATCGCCACATGATTTGTTTGGCTCCTCAAATTAATAAACAAGAGAAAAAATAAGATAAGTCGTTAAGTCTCTACTCCTAATGGAGCAGTTGGTTAATAGTCCGCCGGTTATTTTTCGCTGGTTTTATTTCGTCTACCCTCCCACCACCCCCTCCCATCGCTGGTTTTTTTCCGTCTCTCCTCCCACCCCCCCCCCCCCCCCTCCCATCGCTAGTTTTTTTCGTCTCTCCTCCCACCACCCCCTCCCACCGGTTTTTCTATTTTATCATCTGGCCGGCAATACCCAACGTATTTATGGTAATCAATCACAATTAATCCACGTATAGTAATAAATCAATCCACGTATAGTAAGGCCATAACTCAGGAAATTTTGAATATGATAATTATATGGTAATAAATTTAAATTACCCCAAAGGCTATCAATCCAGATATGGTAAGGCCATAACTCGGGAAATATCGAATGTGGTAATAAATTTAAATTACCACCAGGTATGGTAAGGCTATCAATCCCCTCCTCACAGATTTTTTCTGCCGAGAAACAAAATCAGCATACAATCCCTCGTATTCCTGTAAGGCAAGTTTCTGCAGAAAAATCAGGACACGATAGGATTTGATTACGTGATGCACTAGGTAAAAGGAGCGCTGCCTCCGACTAGACTACAATACTACACTGCGCCTCACCAGTACCTAGCAACCCTAATCTCAACTCATGCTTCTAGCCAGTCCCGATTTCCATCCTATCATTTTGTTGCGGCTTTCTCATGGTACTTTCGTTGATGGTGGGCGCGCAACAAGACCTCGTCGCCGGTGGTCAGACAGACTCCTCGTCTACGGCGGCGGCAAGACAAAACCTCGTCGCCTGTGGCCGGACGGACTCTTTATCTATGGCGGTCGTGCGACGGAACCTCGTCGTCGGCAGCCGCGCGGCCACTCGGCAAAGATGCATCGATCGAGCTGCTCGATCTGTGGCGTTGCACTACCTCACGTCGTCGAACTGTCGCCTGGTACGGTTATTCCGGTGTCGGCTCACGTGATATGTCCGTCGAGGACTCTTCCGATCATGATGAGTGTGAGATGAATACGACAACGTGATATGCCCATGTTGTAGGTCTTCCGATCACTAGCTCACGTCATGCATAGTCCAGTGGTAGGTGGATTGATTGACTCCAGACTCCGATATGCTAGGTATTCGTTTTTGACTTTTAAGTAGTCCGACGCTATGCCAAAGTCTGACGATAGTATTAGTTCTACAACACGGGCAATTGGAGTTAACTCTTAGCAATGAGCTCATGTGTGTTCGCCAAAATTACTAGATGCATCTTGACCGCCCCCGGCGATGAGGTCTCTGAGGAGTCCACCCCGCCGGCCGCCAGGGACAAGGTCTCGGTGTGTGACCGCCATGGACGAGAGTAGCAGGAGAATGCCATCTCGACTGCCGCCGACAAGGTCTCGTCAGCCACCGTCTACGAGCAGGATGACAAAGCAATCTTATATATATATACTATGCCTCTTGGATATAGTTTTTTGTGTCCTAAATTTGTTGAACCACCCAGTATTTTATGCCTCTTGGAGAATCCTGTCTGAACCTTTGAGTTTGCAGGTTTTATTGCAATCAAGAAAATTGATTTATGGTCACAAACATGAAGAGTTTATCCTGTTAATAAACTCATACATATGTTTGTATGAATTTCAAAACATTCATTTTCTTAAAACACACAGGGTTTTTGATGACTGAGAAAGAGTCAGTTATGTCAACACCATGGGCTATTACCACTGAATATAATCGTGCTGTAGAGTGGCATGTTTTCAGAAATGATGTAAAAGACAGAGCTCAACTGATTATTGGGTTTGAACTTTACATATTTTTGAGGCACGCATAAATATAATATGACATTGATGGTAGAAGTTATGTGAATATGAATTTTTATAAGAAGTTTGATTCTAATGATTTTGCAGGAGCTTGATTGGTGATAATTTTTTAATGGAAATTGTGTGCTGATTATTGCTTGCGATGATGCATATTGCTATGATGGCTAATCAGAGTGATCTTTCATATTGCAACCTGGCAAAAATATAGCTCTGGGATATTGTATGACAAAATTAGTGAGCTTAACAAATGAATTTTGCAACTGAAAAAATTTAGAAGTCATGGGAAGGTTGAGATGTCATTCAGTTGCATCACGTGGGGAGATCGAAGGAGATTTTTATGAGTGTTATTTTTTTCTATATCGCAGGAATTGGTGGGTAAATGAAATATATATGTTAACACTGGTTCTATAATCCTTTTTTATGATTCTCTTCTGTTTCTTTTATTAAAGATTTTATTATTATGTGTACATATTTTAGTAGGATGTCAAACATCCGAGAGTTTATCTATATTGTGTATTGCACAGGATCTCCAAGAAATTGTGACATGTGTGCAGAACATAGATGCTTCGATTTTATCAAATGCAATATGTTACACCTATTATTGATCCTTCCTTGACAATTTTTTTCAGGTATAATATAGTTTCCCATTACTGATTTGACGGTGCGGAGCAGTGGCAGCGGTAACATCTGTTGGACGATTTGGAGGGGAGCAGAATAACGGCGAGCATCATAGTGTGGAGTGGTTCAACGTTAGCCAATAGAATCGCCCCAACATTGGCCAGACCGACTGGTTTGAGATCCTTCCATGCCTTCCTAACTACCTTGTGAGTTGACCTTTGATCGAAAAAAAGTCCTAGAGGTTTAGAAGAACACTAGAGATTTTATTTTTCAGGTTTTCAATGCTAATACACGTTTCTAAGTTATATAGTGCAAGCAGTTGAGTTGGCTTGAACTTTCCTGTACAACTGAAGGTCCTTCTCGAGCGTGTGCAGCTTGATGTAACATCATGTAGTTTGTGATGCTGAATCAGTGTTTAGTAGGAACAACTTAGTGCATATGTATTTTGTGTGTACTGACGTGATGCAAATATATTCATGTGTGACGCCAGACAAGGTACAAAGGTAATGTAGATTCAGTGTAATGATTTGATTTTCAAAAAAATATTGTGTCCTTAGAAAATTTGATGTTCGCAAAGTTTGTAATGATAAGTAATGTATGTAATTCCCGCAAAAAAAAGTAATGTATGTAAGTGTACATTATCATACGAATGTTGGATTCCATATGATATTTTCCCCATTATCAATTACTCAAGGATGCGACTGAGTATACTACATGATGGTGACTTGGTCAAAATCCATTACATCTTTTTCTGTCATCAACGACCAAAAATATTACAAATACAGTTATCTCCTTAACATTCAAAATGGGTGTGCTGGTGGGACAGGGATCCCTACTGCAGCGGCCCTCATGTCAGTGGCCCAACTACATCTTGTAGTACATCAAGGGAGATGCTTCCATGGTGGTGGTGGAGGGGGGGGATTGATGTTGGGAGACGGAGATGGTGGGTGGAAGAAGAAGAAAAGTAATGGTTTAACGATAAAAAGTTGACAATGCTATTGACATGCATACAATACTACATATAGGGTTAACCACAATTGTTGTCAAACTATTAGAATATATATCTATGCCCCTTTACAATGCACGGGCAATTTCCTCATTAGGGTGAGGTTTAGGGAGGTGGGCATAGCTGGCAGGAGCGACTCTAAAACTTAATCGGTGACGATGCATGGGGTGCCGGGGGGTCGGAGTTGTTCATCGGGGCGAGGCTTAGATGGATGAGTGGGCCGACAGCCAACATGGTGGTGAGGGGGTCGAGGGGAGGGTGGGTGGCGATATTCGCCGACCGAGGGGTGGGGTGGGGGTGGAGGCAGGAGTTTAGGCCTGGGTATGCCATGGTTGAGGGGAGGAACCGTCACGAAACAAGAGGAAGAATGTGATGGTGCATGGGGTACCGGGGGAGGGGGGTCGGAGTTGTTCATCGGGCTGAGGCTTAGATGGATGGGTGGGGCGGCAGCCAGCATGGTCGCGGAGGAGGTCGAGGGGAGGGTGGGGCGGCGATGTCCACCGGCCGTGGGGGTGGGGGGGTTGGGGGGTGGAGGCAGGAGGTTAGGTCTGGGTAGGCCATGGTTGAGGAGGAGGAATCGTCACGGAACAAGAGAAGAAGGTGCGGGAGGAAGAAGATGAACAGGTGACGGCGTGCTCCTAACCGTTGGATATTGATTTGATGGACAAAGATAAAAGTGACAGGCGCGAAGAGATTTTCAGGTACCTGACATATAGGTGCCCCCGCTAATTTATTTTGAATCATTTGCCCGTAGCAACGCACGGGCACTTAACTAGTAATTATATACATGATAGTAGTACCCTTGTTCGGTTAGTCTCAATATACAGTACAATAGCGAACCGACATGTGGTTGGATAGTTAGAGGGAATGTGGTATTCCCAGCCCACCAGGGTTCAAGTCCTGGTGCTTGCATTCATTTCTGGATTTTTTCAGGATTTCCAGCGATGCACATTCAGTGGGAGGAGACGTTTCCGTCGACGGCGAGGTGCCTACGGTGACTTCGTAAATTTCAAGATGATATGCCGGCTCAGTCTTTCGGAGGTGCTCATAGGGGTAGGGTGTGCGTGCGTGCGTTCATAAGGGTGAGCGTATGCGTATGTATATGAGCGCTTGTATCTGTACTGTGTTTAAAAAAATATACAGTGCAGTAATTTAGCATGAGGAAATTAATTAGGAAAAAATAGAAAAAAATAATTATGAAAGAGAAAACATTTGCCAATCCATTGTTGCTTGCAGATTTGTGGCCAACAAAAGCAGATTAGTTAGAAAAGTTAATTACACAAAAGAAAAATTATTTTAGCAAATAGTCTCTACTCCTAATAGAGCAGTTGGTAGTCTCCGCCGGTCAATTTTCGTCCCACCACTTTTGTCCAGTTTTTTTTCGTAGGTTAACCTTCGTAGATTTTTTCCGCACCACCGCTCCGGCTCAGAAAAACCCGTACGATGGCCCTCCTCTTGATCCCGATGCAACCTCTCTCTTTCCCTCCTCTCCCGTGCCGCCGCTGCCCCCATCTCCTGCTCCACCGCCGCCCCCATCTCCCGACCTCTTCTTCGGGCGCGGCCGCAGGAGCATCTCCACCTCTCCACTCCCTCACGCAACAGCACTCCAAACCCCCACCCCCACGCCCGGCTGCCGCTAGGGTTTCTTACCCTCGCTGCCCCGCCGCGACTCATGTTGCGGGCAGTGAGGATGGGAGCAGGTCGGTCATGTCGCTTAGTGGGTGGATGGTTGGGGCAGTGGCGCCATCGCGCTGGGCGGAGGAGAAGGATCGAGCCGTGATGGTCTGAGCCTGGAGGGTAGCGTTGTGCCAGATCGAGGTAGCAGTAGCCGGATCCGTGTAGATCAAGGCTCACTGTCGTCTGATCCTTGAAATTGGAGATTGCCATTGCACGGTTCGTCGATGGCCAACATGCGGAGCCACACAGTCTGGCCCACCACCTCAGGCGGTCAGGCCGACGTGGTGCCTCCCCGGCGAGGCCGCGACGACCTCTTCCTCCTCGCGCTGTCTCTGTCCTCCTGCTCAAGCCTTCGCCGTCACCTCCCATCCTTCGTGGCCTTTCTGTGTGGGCGCACTGCTGGAGGACAACGTTGAACATGAAGCCGAGCCCAGCCGGAGTGGTCTGACGCGGTGGTCGTGGCCAAGGAGCGGTGGTTGACGCCGTCGAGCAGGGGCCCCCGGTCGCCTGCGCATGGGCCGCGTTCTGAACTAATGCTTTCTACAACTGCAATGTTCCCCTCCACAACGTATCTTGTACAGGCAGAAGGAATGCAGTTCAGTGACGGCGTGGGCTACAACTAGATCAATGGCCTGAAGGCTTAATGAGAAGATGAAGAATGTTGTACAATAGTGTCCATCAACAAAGAGTCCTACTACTACCAGTTCGAGAGGCTCTACCCTCTTGTGATTGATTACTTAAGACTTCAGACAGATACCAAGAAGTTTAACTGACGGATTCTGTAGCTCCTTTCCTTTGGAAGGATTTACTGATGTGCTAGGAAAATGTGAACTAATGCTCTACCCTTAGGTGATTGATTACTTAAGACTTCAGACAGATACCAAGAAGTTTAACTGACGGATTCTGTAGCTCCTTTCCTTTGGAAGGATTTACTGATGTGCTAGGAAAATGTGAACTGATGCAGGATTCGGCAAGGAAGACCTGCAGTGGAGTCCGAGCATCACGTGCAGCACGTCGGCGGCCTGAGAGGGCAGCAGCTGCTTTCTTTTCTATGAGAAGATGATCGAGGGGGCCGGCGGCCGTTTTGTTTTCATCCTCAATGTGTCCAAGCTGGTCCCGCATTGGTTGCAATATTTCTGACTCATCGGTAAGTGTTCGACAAATTGTCAGGTGCTGATTTGAATCCTTGTCCAATTGCAAGTGGCCTGTAACACAGGGTTGAATGCACATTACCATCACACTGCCATGTAATTTTTGTTGGTGCGCAATCAAGTTGCTACAGTTCTATTTGTAGTTTATTTGCCCATTTTTTCTTTGTTGTCCATGGTCAGATCATGGTTTTTAGGCTATTGCATCGTTAAGTGCGTTCATTAGATTAAATTTTGGTATTGCATCGTTGAGCACTTCCTGTGAATTACATGAACCAGGTGTATGTTCTCTAGCCTCTATTGTGCAGATTTCCTTTTTTTAGGCTGTCCAGATGAGAACTGGGAAATGGCAATTTGGTTGAACTGAATCAGCTCCAAGCTTCTAAATTTATGCATATCTTAAAAATACTGCAGTGCTACCTCCTTGTAGTAATAAATAAGTGTAGTATGAAACTCATATATGCTTATTATTCTATTACTTTTGCATGTTCAAGTCAATTCCACTGATAAATCAAATATGTTTTTTATAACGTATGGTCCACTGTAAAAGAAGCAGAAGCATCATGTGGCATTGTAGTCATTGGTGAAGATTGATATGCACTCAAATGCAAGACTTATGATGGTGTTTGGTGACCTATAAGGATGATTGGAAAGCCTCTTTCCAAGCATAAGGTGAATCTTGTATATTTCACTTTTCTGAAAACTATATCGCCATTTATTTAGCCAGTACAATGTTTATTTTCTGAAAACTATATTGCCGTTGTAGGTTATCTGATTAAAATTACATCCCCTGCTTGTGTTTTATGAGTTGATTTCTACCATCTACTGTAACGGCTGTGCAATAACCTTTTCAAAGTGAGATATTTTTCTGTCATGAATGTAAACTTGAATTGCTAACACGCTGGTACTTTTATCTGATGAGCATTTGACATGATTTTGTAGTTTGTGAGGGTGGAAGCCAAAGGAAGAACAACATACAGTGAGGTGTTCTCCAATGTTCAAACAAATGTATCCTTCACTAATTGGCCATGATAAATCATCCCCGAATGCCACGTTTAAATATCAATGGAGTTTGCTATAATTTTGGATGGATTTATCTAAGCTGTAACTATGCAGTCTGCTTAAGAAGCACAAATTAAAGAGTATCCTGAATGCCACTGCAAAATAATTATCCTGTGGAGGTGATGCTGAACGGCATAAAATTCAATACTTCTATTACATTGTTGCCATGTCATTTTTTTGCTGATACATAACACGTCTTTCAAATATATATATGCTTGGGAACTGATTTATTTTCTTCCCTCTTGATTCATCAACTACCTCAACCAGCTACTGTCTATTACAGGTTGTAGATGAGATTTATTCAGAGCTGAAGTCCATGGCACATATTGGTCCAGGGTTTTTTATAATATGGACTTCTCTGTTCCCTTTCCACTTCTACGAATTAAGAAGCATTGCTCCCAATTCCATTTAGCACGGAACTGATACAAAGAGTGCCGGCCCGCCAAATGTCATGGTTCCAAAAAGCTTATTACAAACATCCACATGTTATAGAACCTCTAGCCAGCACCGTCACCTTACTGTCTTTGCAACTACGACAGTGGAACACACCAACCTCGCAGTGACCGGATCCGCCATGCCATGTCCATCCAACGCCGCTCTGCTTCGTGCTTCTCCCGAGCGCCCTGCTCTCCACCAACCTCCCACCCAGGCCTCTCCATGTCATCGCCAACCACCCTCCCTGTGCAGCGTCGACCTGCTGGTCGCGGTGCTGCTCTGCATCCTTGATGCTGGCGCATCTGGATCCTTCGGGGTGGCCCCGCTCTGCATCTGCTCCTTCTTCGTCCGTACCACCCTTCCTGCTGATCAAAAGTCTCGTCTGGCTACTGCAGCACTCCACTTCCTCCTCCCCGATGTCTGGTTGTTGTTGTGCGATCAAAAGTCTCGTCTGGCTACTGCAGCATCTTGATGTCCGCTGGCTTTGCTTTGCTGGTAGGAATCACCTAGATCTGGCGGCTGCTCTGCGTTCGTCATGTGGGGGGGTGTGGCCGGGGATTGGGAGAAATCCATGATTGGATAGATGTTGCTGGCCAAGACAACGATGATGCTTCACACCATTTCCATCTAAATGGCGCTGTTTGATCATCGGCCTGACGGTGGCTATAGGTGAACTCTGGGGGAAATCCATGATCGTATCTTCTATTTGATCGACCACGGCGTCGCTCCCCTGCACCGTAAACCTCCCTGGAGGCGTGGTCTGGAGTGCACCTATCTTGTCTTGCCTCCGCTTCTTCGATGATGACCGCTCCACCAACCCCCCCTTCGTTGCCTTCACTTTTCGTCGCTTCTCGTGATGCTTTCTCAAGACCCTCTCAGGGCTGCCAATATGTTGCGGCGAGCTTCGTGCTCTCGGTTCATCTTAGCTCAATGATTGAGCAAGATGCCTCACAAAGTTGGTTGTCGTTATGATTTTCGATGGCGGAGATCCCTGTGAAGATTCGTGTTTGTTATGACATTCGTTGATTTTGAGAAGAGATATTCAGGTGAGGAAACTTGCCCCGTTGATTCTCAAAAAAAATATTATCTTTTTTGTTTGATGAGAAGAATATTAGGCGGGGAGTGTATGATGCTTTCAACGTTCTCATTGCACTTCCTGTTACTGCAAAATATAAAAAGGAGATACGGCGGATGGGCCTTTCAAGTTACAATTATGATTATGAGTTGACTTCTACCATCTTGTCCATCTAGGGGTATTGGTGGTCATGCCGGAAGCCCGGAACATATACGGAATGAGGCACCCATGGTCAAGCTTCGATAGACTTGCTAAAGTTAAAGAAGCTCATGATGAACTTTAGCAGACAATGTCTCTGATGTTCAAGACAGAACTTTGTAAATGAGGACAATGTCGCGAGATGCAAATCTGTAAATATTGTTGAAGAGAACTTTAAATGTCTCTGCAACAACGGACCTGCAGCCTGTAGATAATTGGTCTTGTGTCTTCCAGCTGCAATAGAAAAAGTCTAAGCGATCAAGGTCCTACTGTTCAATTAAGCTGGCCGTTTGCTTTCTTCTTGTGCCTACAACATGCTCGCTGAATTATTTTGTCATAGTATGAAAGCTTGTAAGTGCCAGATTGAGGCCCTACTAATAAATTAAGGTGTCTGCTTGCTTGCTTGCTTTTTTTCCTCAGTGTCGCAGGCTTTACTGTGAATTAAAAGGAATTGAGTTCCTCTGAGCGCAATTTATTTATTGGTGAACAGAAGGGCATGTAAAGAATTAATGGCAATGGAGCCTAATAGAACGTATACATGGCGTCTTTAGAGTAGCAGGGGATGGAATCTTTTCTATTTTCATGGTGAAGCCTGGTTTTAACTGCTAAAGAGTAGCAGGGGATGGAATCGTTGAAATACAATCAGTTCTTAAGTAAATGAACTGAGACTTGATAGTTGTGTGTTAATTGGTACAATATGTATTTTGGGCCTGAATTGTGAAGCAAACTGAGAAGTCCTGGTTGCTTGTTATTAGTATAGTATTACCTTTTTTGGGCCTGAATTCTGAACCTTGCTGATTTTTTTGGTTGTGTGTTATCAGTGTAGTATGCATTTTTTGCCTGAATCCTTAACCTTATCTAGGTATTGATTTTCTGCAATTAGTGATGCACTCATGGTCATGCGTATTTGTTAATCTACATTACTTATAGATTTAGTTGTTTTGATATGTATCCACTCGTTGGTTAGTTAACTGAAATTTGTTGGCAGTGGTTCTTTATTTTCTTTTACTGTTATACAGAAGCAGCGGACTGAAACATCTAAAAACAATCAGCTCTTTATGAATTAACTAAGACTTGATGGTTGTGTTATTATTATAGTATATACATTTTTGAGCCTGAATTACAAATCTGATTCAAATATCCTTGTTTTGTGTTGTTATTATGGTACACTGTTATCGAGCTTTGTTAATGATTTTTTCCAGTCCTTCCTGAACTTTTGATACTCTCTTCATGTTTTTGCATGTTAGTTAAGTACCAGGGCAAGCACAGATGATGTTCCTTCCTTTATTGAGTTTCCTTACTGTTATGCCGTCCAACTTTTTGTTAATATACACACTCGACAACTTACTGTTATAACGGCCAACTTATTTTTAATATACACACTTGATACTGGAACCCATGAACTCTTTGTCTCTCCCAGAGGACATGTTTCACATCTACTCATGTTTGTAAAAAAACATTATAGTCTATTATGTGTTGTATAGGCAAAAAATACATAATTGCTTCTCTTCTATGTGCTTTCCTGAATGAATACACTTGGTTCACAAAAGCCTTAGCATAATTAGTTGAACAAGTTTTGCCTATTTTTATTTCTTGCATCTCCTGTGGTAAGTTTTATTTCCTGGTACTTGTAAAATTGTTCAGATTACTTAGCTTTGTTCAACTGCCATGTTGACTAAATCTACTGTGCCTATAAATATATGTGCTTGCCCGTGCGCTTGCCCGTGTCCATGTCAGTTATGTTGTTATTCTTTCTTGAATTTGTAGGTTGAAACCAAGAGGGCATTGTAAACTTTGATGACACTTTGTGGGAAACCAATTACTTCATGGCCAGAGGTGGTTTTGGAATGGAGATTCCAGTTGAGAAGATATTCCTTGCACAGAAAATGATGATCTATAAGTGCAACCTTGCTGGTTCACAGCGATTGTAGGCACCATCCATTCCAATTGTCCATTGGTATAACTTCAGTATTTTATGTACAACTTATAGGCCGGACTGATTTTTTTTTACTTGCCCTGATGAAGCTGTAGACTACACATACGTTGCTGATTTTGCAAGCTATACTTGTGTAAATGTTGGTCCACCTTTCCGCTTTGTAATTCATTGTCATTTCAGATGATCTAGACATTTAATGTATGGAATTTATGTTGGCACTAAATAAGGAATATTGGAAGATAATATGCCACAATATCTATTATGAGGTAAAAAATAATCATTTTCTCACTTTAATATTTTAGTCATGACTTGTATTTTTATTTACTAACCTCTCTTCATAATTATTTTTGAATTAAATTTAGATTTTTAGAAAGTTGTAAAGAATAGTTCTAATTTTTGTGGGTAGAAAATCAAATTATGGTTCTTGCTTGAAGCCCTCTTGATGAACGACAACCCATGCAATAGCGACAGTGACCACATGGAAGAGATCAAGAACATCAGCAACATCTTACGGTGTTCCTCCTCATCGTTGTTGTCACCACCGAATAATGACATCCAGGTCATGAGAGTGAGACCGCTGCTAGAGCGTTGGAGCCTTCTTGAGAAGGCAACATACCTATGATCGAGAGAGATCGGGAGAGAGTGAGCGAGAGAGAGGGGGGAGATCGAGGGATGGAGGGAAGGAGGAATTGGGAGAGAGATCTTGCACCTACACATTGGTAGGAAAAACATGTTTTGAAATATATATGAGATTTGATGGTAAGTCATCATTGTGTTTGTTCCCTATACCGTAACCTTAATGTCGAATGTGTTGTAGAATTCTTTTTGATAAATATATTTTAACCAGTGATATTTTAGTATGATTGTAAATGTATCCATCCACATATCACCTCAAGAAACATTTTGAGTGGATGGAAGGAAGAAGGAAAAAAGAAGTCGCCAATGCAGCCCGTTGCAACGCACGGGCATTCTACTAGTAGTACTAGGATATGAAACTTGAACGTACTGCGAATCTGCGATTAAGCTCTTTCATAAACGATCAAGAAAAGCTCTTTCATAACATGATTCAATGTGGAATAATTGTAGTCGGATACGTACAAATTCCAACTTTATAACATAAATA
This sequence comes from Triticum aestivum, assembly GCF_018294505.1. NCBI lineage: Eukaryota > Viridiplantae > Streptophyta > Magnoliopsida > Poales > Poaceae > Triticum > Triticum aestivum. The sequence continues at coordinate 705,418,403 of NC_057807.1, forward strand.
AGGGTATACTTGAGCGATCGACCTCCCAAACTAGAGCGTCGATTGTTGCTGTCCTGGCGCTGGAAGCTAGCTATCAATTGATCGGTCGGTATTGCCGGCGCCGGCGACGATGTCCGTCCGCGTCAAGGTGGACGTTCGCCCCGCCGTCTCACCAACCAACCAGCAGCTTGTCGGCACAATGGAACAATTCCAGCGACATCACCAAGGCTGTTATCTTGTCCGGAGCGACGGCGACCGTAACGCTGGCGGCGATGATCCTGTGTGATGTGGCGTGGACGAAATATGACCGGCGCCGGCGGCGAAAGGCAAGCCTGAGCACGTTCGGCCGGGACATGACGGCCACGGCCGGCAAGAGTGACCCGGTGGTCGGCCGTGACGACGAGATCGACCGCGTCGTCCGCATCCTGTGCCGCCGGACCAAGAACTGCGCCGCGCTCGTCGGTGCCCCAGGGGTCGGCAAGACGGCCATCGCCGAGGGCCTTGCGCAGCGTGTCGCTGCTGGCAAAGTCCCCGCGCCGCTCCTTGGGGCGCGCGTCGTGGAACTGGACGTCGCGGGCATGGTGTCCGGTACGGTCTGGCGTGGCATGTTCGAGGAGCGCATGAAGGACGTGATACAGCAGAAGGAGGATTCTGGCGGCAAGGTGATTCTGTTCATCGACGAGATGCACATGCTTATTGAAGCTGGTGATTGGCAGGATCGCCATGACACGGCTAACATGCTGAAGCCGGCATTGGCCCGTGGCCGCATCGGGTGCGTCGGTGCCACCACGTTAGACGAGTACAGCAAGCACGTTGAGAAGGACCCGGCGCTTGAGCGGCGGTTCCAGAAGGTGCACGTCGATGAGCAGGCGACGATTGGCATCCTCCGGGGTCTAAAGAAGGGTTTCGAAGAGCACCATGAAATCAAAATTCAGGATGCTGCAATTGTTGCTGCGGCGCAGCTCGCTGGACGCTATGTCACCGGCCGAATAGTAGTTATCCTGTGAAAGATGTTTATGCCTTGAAACGACTGATTCATATGGCTTGAATTAATTATCCATTTGCAGGTGCATGAATATTTCAAGCCGGAGCTTCTCAATAGATTAAGCCAGATTGTTATATTTGATCCGGTTTCACACGAGCAACTAATGGAGGTTGTGAAAATGCAAATGAAGAGTGCCACCACGAGAGTAGCAAATAAGGGAATATCTTTATCCGTGAGTGATGCTGCATTGGACGTCATTTTGTCGCAGTCATACAACCCAGTAAGTATATGTTTGTCCTTAATTATAGTGTACGTGATCAATCTCCATTTTCGCACAATCGTGCATATTCACTCTCCAAGTGGATCGGATATGCTAACTATTTCGTAGATGTATGGTGCAAGGCCCATAAGAAGCTGGGTGCAGAATAATGTGATGCCGGTGATCTCCGAGATACTGGTAAAAAAGAAAGCTAGCAAGGGCTCGAGAATCCTCATAGATGCTGCAGACAACAAGAAGGGGCTGAAGTATGATGTGGTGAAGGAAGAGGTAGTGGATGCACATGGTTGAAGCACCAGTCGTCGACGACTCCCAGGACAAAGGCGATGGTTTGGTCGTCGACAATCCTGCAGTGATAACGTCGCACGCTCCAGGACTTTACAGAAGATTGTATTCTCGTTTCGGTTTTGTTCTGAACTAGTACGAAGTTCCTTGTAGCTGTCCGTAATAACTTAATTAGGTGCAGAAGACGGCTGCCATGAACTTATCTCTCAACAGGATAGAGAGCAAATATTGCTGATTTGTCTTATGATTTATTGTTGCAATTCAAGTCTCTTGTGCTTCCTGACTTTGTCAACCAAAAAATATTTTACTTGCTCTATTGCATTGTTTGGGTCAGCTATCTCACTTTTTTTTCAACTGAAGGTGGCAAAGAATAACCTTGGACATATCTTGCGGCAAGAATTGGATGCATTAACTCACTAATAGTCGGATTGCAGTTTCACAGTGCAGGTAGTGCAACAATATGAAAATTAGGGGGGCTCAGATGTGGCTATAGTGCTCGAATGTAAGCAACTTGCACTGGATTTTGCGCAGGTTTCATACATACATTGCTTATGTGAAGCAAACGAGGTTGCCAATAATTTAGCCAAGAACTCCTTTAGTATAGGTGTCTGGATATATTATTCCTTTCTGTAAAACCGATTTTGTACAACCCTAAACCCCTCTAGTGTCTATATAAACCGGAGGTAGATCGAAGGCAGGATCACAACATTGCTAAGCTAGCCAATCTAGGGTTAGCCAACTCGATCTCGTGGTAGATCAACTCTTATAACCCCTATACCCTCGAATATAATCAACCAGGAGTATGATTTTACCTCCATTAAGGAGGGCCCGAACCTGGGTAAACACTGTGTCCGTTGTTCATAGTTACCTTCGGTCCTCAGACATATAACATGGGCCCCCCACCCAAGATCTGCCGGTTTTGACATCGACACCCGGTTACTTCCGGCTAGTGATGAAGCCATGGATTTCTTCATTACTTTGACACAAAACAACATGACATATAGAACGTTACGTAGATGAGATCAGAAAAAAAATGGATCAACTTGTGCACATCCATAATGGGGCCATTCTTGTTAAACGGAGACCCTCGACCCCTCGGCGATCGTCGAACCTCGACCCCTCGACGATCCTCGAACCTCGACCCCTCGACGACCCTCGAACCTCGACCCCTCGGCAATCCTCGAACTTCGACGCCTCGACGACCGTCGACCCCTGACCCCTCGGCGATCCTCGAACCTCGACCCCTCGGCGACCCTCGACGCCTCGGTGACCCTTGACCCTCTACCCAAGTTCCCGACCCTCGACCGCTCAGTGATCCTCGACACCTCGTTCCGGATAAAAAGTAAGAAGAGGAAGAAGAAGAAAAAAAGAGGAGAAGAAGAAGAAGAAAAATAGAAGAAAAAAAAGAGGAGAAGAAGAAAAAATAGAAAAAAAATTCAATTTCTTCTTCTTCTCCTCTATTCCTTCTTCTTCTACTATTTTTTTCTTCTTCTTCCTCTTCTTATTTTTTTCTCCTCTTCTTCTCCTTCTTCTTCTCCTTCTTCCTCTTCTTATTTTCATTTTTCCTCTCCTTCTTTTTCTACTTCTTTCTTCTTCCTTTCTTCCTCTTTTCTTCTTTTTCCTTATTTCCCTTTTTCCTCTCCACTAACCTAAAATGCACTAACAGTAAAACTAACCTAAAATGCACTAAATCAGAGAACATGTATAGATAAAACTTTTCTAAAAATTTAACTTTTGCATATATGAACATATACATAGAGAACATACATACATATATGCATTTTTCTAAAAATGCAGAAAAAAAACATCATATATACGAACAAAAAACATCATAGGATCATCTATGAACAAAAAGAACATGATATGATGATCATCTATGAACAAAAAAAATCATATGATTATCTATGAAAAAAACACGAAAAGGGAGGAGGACAGGGAGGAGGGGGTGCCAGCCGGACCGAACGGGGACGAGGGGCGGCGTCGTCGGGGCAGGGGCGCGGGGTTGGCGGCGAGGATGGTGACGGCGATGATGGGGGCAGGGGCGCGGGCTCGAGGGGCATGGGTGATGGCGACAACGTACGAGGGCGGGGCAGGGGCGCGGGCGACGACGACGGCGACGACGGCGATGACGGGGACGGCGGACGGTGTCGGGGCAGCCTGGCGGCGTCGATGTGCTCGGCGTCGTCGGGGCAACTACGCAGATGAACTCTGCAAAAATCCTAAGTGCTGGCTTATATAGCACAACTATTAGTCCCGGTTGGTGGCACCAACCGGGACCAATGGCCAACCGGGACTAAGGGGGCATTGGTTCCGGTTGGTGCTACGAACCGGTACCAATGCTCACCTTTTGTCCCGGTTGGTGCTATCAACCGGGACCAAAGGCCTTGTGCTGCCCACGGCCGAAAAGTTTAGTCCCACCTCGCTAGTGTTGAGATCTCGAGAGTGGTTTATAAGCGATGTTGCGCCCACCCTCTTGAGCTCCTCTCAACTGCAGGCTTTTGGGCCTAATTTGTCACTCCTTGCCTGTGGGCCTACTGGGCCTGCTGCGGGCCTGAATCCTGGCCCATGGTTAGGTTTCTAGTCGTATTCAGGCCGTGGTGGCCTAGTAGGTGACATTTTTACATTTTTTTTCAGTTTTTTTGTTTTCTTTTTTGCTTTATTTATTTTATTTTGTTTCTACTTACAGCAAAATAGTTACAGTGATTCTTTTTGTTTTTAGGTAATAAAAATTATAAAATTTCTGTTAGTGCCATTAGTTTTCCAATTTAAATAGTTTAAATTTGAATTTTTTGAAATTTGTGTGAATCACTAGTTTTTGAATAACTTTACTATAAAAATAGATTTTTGAGTAATTATTTCTCCTGCTATTTAATATTACTGTATTTTATGATTATATTCAAAAAACAGATTTTGTTATTTTAGTTTCTAACAAAAAAATCGTTATGATAATTCTGTTTGCTATTAAAGTTTCTAACAAAAAAATTTCTTTATGAAAATTATTTTTGCTTTTAATGTTTCGAACAGAAAAGGCTTTGATAATTTTAGTTGCATAAATTTTATGTAATTTTAGTTTCAGTAGTACTAGAGGTTTATAAAAGCTTTTTAGTTGATTCCTTTTGCTATTGGAGTTTTATAAAAGCTTTTTAGTTGATTCTTTTTGCTATTGAAGAACATTGTAGTTTTGTTTTACTTGATCATACAGAATATTTTAATTGATTATTATTAGTTTATTCCTTTTTTTATTAGTTCATTCTTTGAGTTAAATGACCCTTAAATTAAAAAGCACTACAAATGAACTCTGAATAGGTTGAAAGTTGACATGGTATCATAATTACACCCACATAGCATGTGCTAAAAAGTTGAGAGGGTTACGGGAAAAACTGGATGCACTTCATGTACAGAATGGACAATCTCTTTCGAAGTATCAGGCGGACGAAAACTCATCTGTTACAAAGAGATTTCATTTTTTTGAACTTATTTGGACTCCAACTTTTTTTGTGTTCAAAATGCACCATTCAAAGGCACATTATCAGTTTTCAACCCTTTCTGACTTCATTTGGTACTTTTCATGCATTTACTGATTTTTTTGACCTAAATGACCTTAAGCACTACAAATGAACTCTGAAAAGGTTCAAAGTTGGCATGGTATCATTATTTCACCCACATAGCATGTGCTAAAAAGTTGAGAGGGTTACGACAAAAATTGGTTGCACTTCGTATACAAAATGGACCATCTCTATCGAAGTATCAGGGTTTCAGACGAAAACTCATCTGTTACAAAGGGATTTCATTTTTTTGAACTTATTTGAAATCCAGACTTTTTGTGTTCAAAATGCACCATTCAAAGCCATATCATCAATTTTCAACCCTTTCTGACTTCATTTGGTATTTTACATGCATTTACTGGGTTTTTGAGCTAAATGACCATGAAATTGAAAAGCATCACAAATAAACTCTAAAAAGGTTGAAAGTTGGCATGGTATCATCATTTCACCCATATAGCATGTGCTAAAAAGTTGAGAGGGTTATGACAAAAATTTAATGCACTTCATGTACAAAATGGACAATCTCTTTCGAAGTATCAGGGTTTCGGACGAAAACTCATCTGTTACAAAGGGATTTTATTTTTTAGAACTTATTTGAACTCCAGACTTTTTTTGTGTTCAAAATGCACCATTCAAAGCCACATCATCAATTTTCAACCCCTTCTGACTTCATTTGGTATTTTTCATGCATTTACTGATTTTTTTGAGCTAAATGACCCATAAATTGAAAAGCACTACAAATGAACTCTGAAAAGGTTGAAAGTTCATAAGGAGGCAATATTCAAGGACATGGGATCAAACATCTTCGTGGTCCACCTGGGCAGCGACCAGCGAGGGAGATTGGAAACATGTGCTGAACAATGGCCCATGGCAATTTGATTTTAGTGTGCTTATTGTGAAGGAATATGAAGGAAACATTCGACCCTCAGAGATGGTCTTTGAGAATATAGATGTTTGGGTCAGCGTTATTGATCTGCCACCAGACAAGAGATGTGAGGCCTTTGGGACAGCCCTGGGCAACTGGATAGGCAAAATGGTGAAGGTGGATATAGATGGTGATGGTATAGCTCGTGGAAAGCAACTTAGGATCCGTACCACGATCTCAGTCTTTGATCCCTTGATTCGCGGTTTCAATCTGAAAAAATGAAAGGAGGACAAGCTTGGGACCTGGTTTGACTTCTTCTATGAAAAAAGTCTCGGACTTCTGTTTTGATTGTGGTAGGCTTGTCCATGTCGGAGGGGTGTGTGGCCCCCCTTTGGGTTCCTCTAATTAGTGGGGAAGCTGGATACGTTCATCCCCAGGACGTAATAACTCATCAAAGGAGGGGTCCTTTAGTGCAGCTGCTGCGAGTAGCAGCAACAACTATGCAAACTCACAAGGACGGAGGAAAGCGTCGCCGGGAAAACCCGAGGGTTCGCGATATGCCCATGAAGAGAAATCTAGGAGCGGAATTTGCTAGTTCTTCAAAACACCGCACTGGTGGGCGCTCTAGGCAGGACAGGGACGAGGTTAACAGTCCGATTAAGGACTACTTGGGGCATGGAGATCATCGTGACTGGGACGTGTGTGACAACCTCGAACAACGCAGGGAGAAGAACTTGAGAGAGAAGCTGACTAAGCAGAACCAGCAGCGACAGAACGAGGACTCAGGGCCTGAGCAGGTTACTAACAAAGGGAAAGAAAATATCAACTATGGAGGCGAGAAGCATGCAAATGTGCGACAACAATACGGAGCCAGGGGGTGAGTACTACGGGTTAGGATCCTCTGCAGTACTGTACGGTGCTGTACAGTCACTGCCATGTGGGACCTGACCCCACATGTCATTGACACTACAGCACCATACGGTACTGCAGAGGATCTCAACCCGAGTACTACAGCGAGTCTGGTATTTATGGGAGACCTGGAGTGCATGATGAATATGGAAGAAGGAAAGGTTGCTATGTTAGGTAACCTAGAAAGTACTATGACCAGCAACATCACACCTCATCGTACGCTAGGCGTGAGAATGAGAACATGAAGAGAGGTCCAAAGCAGATTTGGAGGCACTAGTAGAAAACATGGCTTATGTTCGGGGCAGATAAACCTATTAGTCGCGGTTCCGTCACGAACTGGGACCCATGAGCCCATTGATCCCGGTTCGTGAGGCCAGGGGGCCTTCCGGGCCTCGTGGGGGCGTTGGTCCCGGTTCGTCTGGCCCCTTTGGTCCCGGTTGGTGGGATGAACCGGGATCAATGGGCCTCGATCCTGGCCCACCACCATTGGTCCCGGTCTTTAGTCCCGGTTCCAACCATGAACCGGGACCAATGAACAGGCGAGGGGAGAGGGCTTTTGTGTCTAAAACATTATAAGCAAAAAGAATTTTCATAAAATAAATAAAAAACAAAAAAGAACAGAAAATAAATAACTAGAAACAAAATAAACTTTAATAAAGTAAAATAAATAAAGTTTAATAAAATAAATAAAAATAACAACAGTAAGTAGAAACAAAATAAAATAAATAAAGCAAAAAAGAAAGAATTTTTATAAAATAAATAGAAAATAAAAAAATAAAATAAATAAGTAGAAACAAAATAAACTTTAATAAATAAGAAAAAACAAAATAAACTTTTATAAACCTCTAGTATTATTGAAACTAAAATTATATAAAACTTATGCAACTAAAATTATCAAAGTACTCTATGTTCAAAACATTAAAAGAAAATAGAATTTTCATAAAGAAATTTTTGTTAGAAACTTTAATAGCAAAAAGAATTACTGAAAAATCTATTTTTGTTATAAACTAAAATAACAAAATATGTTTTTGAATATAATGATAAAAACAGTAATATGAAATAGCAAGAAAAAGAATCACTCAAAAATCTATTTTTATAGTAAATCTATTCAAAAACTAGTGATTCACACAAATTTCCAAAAATTCAAATTTGAACTATTCAAATTGAAAAACAAATGGCACTAACAAAAAGTTTATAATTTTTATAATAAAAGCAAAAAGAATCACTGAAAAACTAGTAAGTATTTTGCTGTAAGTAGAAACAAAATAAAATAAATAAAGAAAAAAAAGAAAAATAAAAAAAATAAAAAAATGCCACCTACTGGGCCACCACGGCCTGAATACGACTAGAAACCCAACAATGGGCCAGGATTCAGGCCCGCAGTAGGCCTAGTAGACCCACAAGCACATAGTGAAAGATTAGGCCCGAAAGCCTGCAGTTGAAAGGAGCTCGAGAGGATGGGCGCAGCAGCGCTTATAAACAACTGTCGAGCTCTCTCAACTAGCGAGGTGGGACTAAACTTTGGCCGCGATGCGGGAAGCACAGGACCTTTGGTCCCGGTTGGTGGCACCAACTGGGACTAAAGGGCAGCATTGGTCCCGGTTCGTCGCACCAACCGGGACCAATGCCCTTTAGTCCCGGTTGGTGTCACCAACCGGGACCAAAGGCCTCTGCTTCCCGCCCTTTGGGCTGCTGAAAAGAGACCTTTGGTCCCGGTTGATGGCACCAACCGGGACTAAAGGGGTGTATTGGCCCCGGTTGGTGCCACGAACTAGGACCAAAGGTGTGCCTATATAAACAACAATTAGCAGTTTTCCATTCACTTCGTCCTTTGATCTCTCCTCTCCCCCGACGGTGCCGCGACCACATCGACGCCGCCAGGCTGCCGGACTACACCGTCGCCTCCCCGAGCACTGCCCCGACGCCCTCGTCGTGCATGCCCTCGATCCCGCCGCTAGCCTCCTCCTCGTCGCCGAAGCTCGCCACCAACGCCATCACCGCGCCGCCACTGCCCGGACACCGTCGCCGTCCCGCCCGCGCCGCCCCTGCCCTGAGCCCGTCGCCGTCGCCGCGCGCGCCGCCCCTTCCCCGACCCCATCGCCGTCGCCCCGACCACATGCCGCCGCCACGTTCGGTCCGGCTGGCCTTCCTCTCTGTTAGATTATATGTATATGTGTGATTATATGTATGTGTGTATATATGATTATCTGTCCTGTTTTTTTCCAGATTTTCTGTTCATACATATGATGATTTGTTTTTTGCATTTTTATAAAAATGTATATATGTATGTATGTTCTCTGTGTATATATGTTCATATATGCAAAAGTTAGATTTTTAGAAAAGTTTTATCTATATATGTTCTTTGATTTAGTGCATTTTAGGTTAGTTTCATTTTTAGAAAAGTTTTATATATTTAGGAAGAAGGAAGAGAAGGAAGAAGGAAGAAGAAGAAAAAGTTTTATATATGCAAAAGCTACATTTTTAGAATTTTTTTTATATATCTAGCTAGGAAGAAGGAAGAAGAAGAAAAACTTTTATATATGCAAAAGTTACATTTAAAAAAAATTATCTATGAAGGAGGAAGAAGGAAGAAGAAGAAAAAGAAGGAGAAGAAAAAGGAAAATAATAAGAAGAGGAATAAGGAGAAGAAGAAGGAGAAGAAGAGGAGAAGTAAATAAGAAGAGGAAAAAAAGAAGGGGGGGGGGTGTCGATATACCCCCTCCCCGATAACTTTGACATGAGGGGGGGGGGTTCATATGATGTTTTGTGTGCACATGAAGTTTTTTTTCATATGATGTTTTTTTTCATATATGTATTAATTTTTTTGTTTAGGTTGTTAATTAGTAGATATCGATTTTAGGTCCCTCTCTCCGCCGCCCTTGATGCGTGCCTCTCCCAGCCGCCCAGCCGCCGCCCTTGAGAGATCGATCATCTGCTTATTTTTTACAACAGAGGAATTAGAAAGTTCCGCACAAGGCCTCGGCGGTGGCGGTCGCTGCAACCGGGGAGCTCCTAACCGGCGCCTTAAGCGCCGGTTCAGGAAGCTGGCGCTCACTGCCGCGCATGCTGGGCCGACCCACGACACGCCTTCTATACAAAAAAATATATTCCCATCTATACCACAAAAAAATCACCTCAAAAGTGTTGCTCCCATGAGGATTCGACCACACGACCTCCAGTACATGTACTAGTCAACTAACCACTAGTGCAACCAATCGATCATGGATATTTTCAGCGCGCAAGAATTAAGAATAATTAAAGTCGCGCTATTCATTGCGCACAGATTTTAGGAAACGTAATTTTTTCGGGACGAAATTTGAAAACTCACAGATTTCAAAATAATCACGAATTGAAAAGGTTAACGAACTAAAAAATCATTGATTTTAAAAAAGTTCACAAATTTCAAAAAAGTTCATCAATTTTGAAAAATAGTTCATCAATATAAAAAAAATTGTTCGAATTTTAAAAAGTTCAACGAATTTGAAAAATGTTCATTGAATTTGAAAATAAGTTCATCAAAGTTGGAAAAAGTTCATCAATTTTTTTAAAAATAAATCATCAAATTTAATAAAAGTTCGTCGAAATCTAGAAAAGGTTCATCAAAATCTAGAAAAAGTTCATTGAAATTGAAAAAAGTTCATGGAATTTAAAAAATGTATTTTTCGTTTTTTGTTCGTGATTTCAAAATGTGTTCATAGTATTTCAAATTTATTCACCTTTTCAAATTTTGTTCACTATTTTAAATTGTTCAGTGTACATAAAAAAATGTCCAATGGGTATTTAAATGGTTTTTCAGCGCATATCACAAAATTGTTCAATGTGTAGTTAAAATTTGTTCAGATTATATTACAAAAATGTTCAATGTATAAAAGTTGTTCATCTTATATTAAAAGAATGTAAAAATATGTTTTAAATTATTTCAATGTATATCATAAAAATGTTCGCTGTGTAGTTAAAAATTGTCCATCGTACACCGAAAAAATGTTCAGTGTATATTTGAATATCGCTCATCGTATATAATTTTTTGTTCAGGTTCTCAATAATTGTTCACGTTTAAAAAAATTCATGGAATTTGAAAATTTTCATCGAATTTTAAAAAAAGTTAATCTATTTGATAAAGGTTCATCAAATTTGAATAGAAAAATTGCACATTTACGAAAAAAAGAAAAAGGAATAAAGAAAAGAAAAAAAAGAGCAGGAAAAAGGAGAAAAAATCTCGCGACCTGGAGAAACAATAAAAGAGGGAAAAGAGGTTTGCAAACAGCAAGTGGTTCTTTGCCTAGTGGTAACAGCGCTGATGTCTAAACCAAACATCCCAATTTCGAACCACCGCACTCACCCTTTTTTGATTGATGCAGTTTTAACAGAAAAAGAAGAAATGGGCCGGCCCAGCCTGGCGCGGGGGGTATGCGCCCGTTTGCGTGCAGCGAAGGAACGGGCGCAACGGGCGCCGTTTAGGATTTGCCCTGCAACCGCCCCCAATGATGCCTGCGACTCTGGTCTTGGGATTTCGGTCTACTGGGCCTGGATCCGGGAGGCGGCAGAGGCGGCTCCGGCCCCCACAGCTCGACAGGAGGAAGAGGAGGAAGGAGGTTTAGTCCGCTACATCCCCGTCAAGGCCTACTCCCTCTCCATCAGGTGAGTTAGAACGCGTAGGTGGTCGTACGCTGGGTGTTTGAGGATAGTTCTGCAAGAAAGACCTTGTGGGCTATTGTGTTTTTTCAATCTCTCATCTAACATTGTCGTAGGAGGCCACGGTGATTTGTTGATGAGGAATGAAAAACGACCTTTGTTTGATTTTCTTTATCCAATCTTTTACAATATGGGAGCGACTTGGTAAATCCATCCACATGGTCACTAAACTACATTGCGCTGCTACTCTGAATTCCCTCCAGAGATCATGGTAAGTGATTTCAGTGTAGCACCACATATTTTGAGGGCCAACAATTATATTTATGTTTGATTGTTTGTTGAACATGTTGTATGTACATCATGTAACCTCATTTATTTCACGTTTTCGTAGGGCATTCGAGTGAAGAACGACATATTTTGCTGTCGCTATGTGGTTCTCTTCCAATATGGTTCTGTTGTGCTCTTCAATGTATATAATCAGGAATCTTGCTTTTGGGATGGCTTCTGGAGATGAGGAAAGACGGGTATGTCCGTGCTATTCACGAGCCGGCCTGTTGTTGTGTAATCTACTAAATAGTGTAGTTTTCCTCCTTGATTTGTACCTATCTTTCTTCTTTCATTTCCATGTATGTGCATGATCAATCCTTTTTTTTATGATAATGATTGCTTATATTTGATAAAGACCATTGAGGATCAAGAGAATTGCTCTGAATTTCATTTGTGCTTGGCCGAACCTATATATGGCTTCTGGATACTAGCATTCTTAATTGTTTGCACAATACTTCTTAAATTTACCGTGAAATATGTGCAACGTTGTACAAGGCGCGGTGGGTTATGTGAGTGGCAGTCAATGCATAAGTATATAGGTACCCAGTCATATGGCACCTAGCGCCTAATCCACTTTTATAACACGGAACCTGTATTATATTCTCACATGATGACATTTATTTCTCAATTTCCAGATTATGCAGTAGTTGAGAAGCCATCCCAGACAACTTGGATGAAAGGAGGTCTTGATTATATAGTTCATAAAAGTTTACACATGGATGGAATTCGGATCATTTCAAGTGTTCCTGATCAAAGCATCGCTCTTGATCATTGCATACGGCAGGTACTGTGATTGAGCAAAGTGAACAAACTATAGTTGTTGCTAGGTTTCAAGTTCTAAGACACTACTTCAATAGGTCGATGATATGGTTGAGGAGTTTACTGAAATTAATCGTATCATGAAGAAGACTGGGGACTTCACAATGAAAAGGAAGAAGCTCTTTCAACTTATGGGCAAGGCTAATTCTAATCTTGCAGATGTTATCATTAGACATGGCCTATTTCACCGGTATGTAAGTGTTGCACTCTCTCCTACATATTCTATATTATATACCATATATTTTAGCAGTGTATGTGCTGTCATTTTCTGGAAAAAAGGAATTTCAATACGCATCAACCCCATGTATTGTGGAGTGTTATGGAAAAGAAGTCATGTAACTGTCAACAAATTAAGAAGACATAACTTGACATCATAGCTAGGTAGGACTATATGATATCTATAGACCAGTTTGAGACTCACATGGTACTTCTCTCGGGGAAAAAAGAACAATAATATTTATGTTGTTCAATGAAAAAAATTCCTCGTGCTTTCAAGAAAGTTTGATGTTTTGATCTCCAGACATACAAAATATACAATGCCATAGCTCTTTATGTTTTTAGTCTTTTTATTTACTAGCATTGTGTTCCACTTTGAGAATCAAAGAACAGCAGATGCACACTGAGACTATTACCCCCTGTCGCAGATGTTGCTCCACCAACACCAGCAAAGGCCGCTGCCGTCGCAAGCAAGTGCTGCCCCGCTGTTTCCTGACGTCAAAGACTGAAGCATCGTTGCCGCTGTTTCTTTGCGCACCGCAGACATGCATCGACCCACAATTATTTTTCACACGTCGGAGACCCAGATTGTGGAGCTCGACAAATTACTCGAAATCCTTGTTTTGGCCATCTATGTGGAGTTCCACCGTTTGTTATGAACAGAAAACTGAGGTGACTTGTGATTTCTGAATCCGCGGAGGGAATTAGAAAAAGTTAAGAGGAAGTTGGAGAAGTGTTTAAGTATACTGCCATCAACCTGATCAATATGTTCCTCCTTGCATTTGCTCCATTACATTAACTGCAAATCCGACAATGATGATAGAAGAGATAAATAGTAAACGGACTTGATTTTCATTTTGTAGATGCTTTTGACTTTTATAAGTTTCATAAAATATTTTGTCCATCAAACTCTATGTTTCTTATAGACATGAAAAAGGATATGCAACTGTCGAGGGGAGAGAGTGCAGTGACCGCTGGAGAGTGGAGACAGTGGAATAAGGTGGGAACTACATGTTCATTGCAATGCTTTGCTACTTACCATTTGCATGTGGATGCTCCCGGGTGATTGCCTAAGCATGCCAATTACCATTTGCAGGTTAGGCATTTTTACAAATTGTAATAGAAATGGTATGAGTTTCAAGCAGGAGCTGGAGCTACTTCTTGTTTGTCAGTTTAACTTTTACTAATTTGTAACTTCAATTGCAACTACTGTGTGAAGTGGCAGCTCGTGAACCAGATCGACAATGGATCATTTAGTAGTGTCACCATCCTTGGTTCTGAAGTAATTCGTGAGGCATCTCTTGCCATAACAATCTGGTTCTTACGCGAGTATTGTCTACTAAGACGCCATGTTGCTAGGTAAAGATAAACAGTGGATTATCTCCAATCATGTGTTGCATCTTCTACCATCCTCCTTTTTTAGCATGTCAGACACTCGGTATACTTATTCATATAGATAGATTTTTTAAGTATAAGAAGCTCATGTTTAGATAATGTTGACATGTGAACCAACAATGCAAGATGAACACAATTATTAGTGGATGATACTTTGATCAATAATTTCTCTGTCATCAGCCGTGCACTAATTTAGACATATTCTGTTTTTTCTGGAAGCAATTCATCCCAAATTTTCAGCTGAGCCGCATTGCATTTTTATCCTGAATCTCCGCAATCGATCATTTTTTCAAAGATTTATTGCATTTATGAGACACATTTACCTCATTTGAATTCAATTTACCATATATTAATCCACTTCAATTAGCAACAAGATCCCAAGCTGAAGCTATTGCGGTCTGGGCTGGTATGCGACTCCCATTTTCCCATTATTGATTTTTTTCACAATGAATACACTCGAGCATTGCATTTTAAAGTCAAGTTTCAGCAATTATTTTTTAGCAGAAATACAGTGATCTATATGCAAACAATCTCTGTTTTAGTGATGTTATGGGACATCAGAGAGCATATGGAATGTCACATCCCCAGTAAATGTGTCAATCATACTAAATCATCGATGGTTTCTAATTTGGATATTGAAAGAATGCTATTTTCTCGAGTATAATATGATAGTACTCCCTCTGTAAAGAAATATAAGAGTGTTTTGATCAGTAGAGTTGTGATCTAAACACTCTTATATTTCCTTACAGAGGGAATACTAATTAACTCATTTTCTGTCTGTAAGCTATCTTGATATTTCTTAGCTGTTTTGATGTTTCGCTTGGCACAAAGTATCACTGTAGTACTGCTTGAAAAGACGCAAGTGTGGGATATTGTGGTTTCAAATCGTAAAAGGTACTCCCTCCGTCCCCTAATATAAGAATATTCTTCAAGCAATGTTAGCTTAAGGTTACTAACATACTTCTTATGAACTTTTTTTCTTCATTAGCATATAGGCCAATATGTTCTCAGTATGCTGCATCTGGAACGTCTATGAAGAGATTAACCATCTGAAGACTCGCTCACCTGGTTTTATTTTAAATGAAGTTGTGTGTGTGAGGAAGTGAGCAATAAATTTGTGCATGAACTAACAACATTGGTAAAAGTTTAGGTGTTCGTAAAATTGGTTAGGTGAATACCACGATCTTGTAGTTAGTTGGTTGTAACTAACATCGTACACTCTTTTAATGGTGATCAATAGATTGTTGTGTCCATCGGAAGATAAAACGTGTCAAGAATGGTATGTTGTCGATAGATTTTTGGTTCACTGAAGCACGGGTGATGGAGCGAGGTGGGACTCGGAAGGGAGGAAGCAAACTATCGCCACACTTAGACCATCTAGAATTGAACCCCCGTTACTTTGTCCCCATTTGTTCGGATGGACAACCCAAACACGTATGAGAGAAAGAAAAAGGCCACCCAGTTGGACCCCCCCCCCCTACTTCAACATATGTTTTGGCTGTTTGCGAAAACTCAAACTCAATTCATATATGGGAAAGAAATGCGGGTGTCTAGGCAGTCCGCTACATTGAATTCGATCCACCCCAGACCACTTTATTTCTTTCTCCATTCTTTCTTTTCTCTCTTTCTTCATCCTAACCAATCATATGCATGTGAAAATGGCAATTTGGGGGCCATATTTGGGGGCATGGCCACGTGGATGGACAAAAGCAGACATCTCCGAAAACTGCACAGATGTGTCAGTGGACAAATACAGGGTAGGTCATATTTGTCCAGTCTGATTGTAGATGCTCTTATCCCCTTAGCAGGAGAGGTTAGAAAAGAGCGAACCATAACTTGTTAACGATACGTTTGTTGCACGTGCACACTTACTAGTTCTTGTAAAGAGTAAAATGCACCCGTGGTCATTGAACTTATCGTATACGCTCACTTTGATCACTGTACTTAAGAATACAGTCAATACGGTCACTATATACGTGCTAAGATGATTATACAGTCACTGTGAAATCGTATAGTTCCGTATTCCATCCATTTGACTGGTCAAACAAGCCACATGGCGTTTCATCACCTTATTTTTCTCTCTCTGTCTATGCGGGCCCTACCTGTCAGTGGGTGTAAGTAAGAAGTAGAGGGAAAATAAAAAGGACATGTCTAGCCAGCACCCGTTGGCTGACTAGTCGTTTGGAGCACACACCCAAATAAAGTAAGACTATGTCCGTGCTGTCTTAAAAAGGAAAGGATGCCCTTGTCCCATGTGGCCCTTAATAGAGAAGATTTCTGTCTCACACGTGGTTCCATCATGCTACGACTCCTTCCTGCAAATCGGATTGAGCACACAAGTTAGCAAATGCATCAAGTGCATTTAATTTCCTTTCAAAAAAATTCAAAAGGCTACAGCTTTTAAACTGAGCGTCGAAATTAAGTTCCGTTTTCACCAATAGGATTCTCACAACGACCTCTTCAAAATAAGATCCCATATGGGTATGTTTTGATGAACATTTTTTTCAAGCAACTTTGATGCTATATGGGGCAACTTTGATGCTACAATAAGCAACTTTGCAATAGATCGCCTATCACGATTTACATATCTAGCCCAAGCATTCTAAGTCTATTTGAAAAAAAAATCGGGTTGAGCACACAAGTTAGGCAATTTCATAATGCTTGCATGCAACCTTTGTTTTTGAAAACAAAATCAACAGTAGGGATAGTTTTCTTTTGTTTTGTTTACTGCTTGGGCAATTTGTACTTGCAGTGTAGGCAAATTTTATGAGTTGAAAACCTATTTATGCAGCTAGCTAATCAGAAAAGGAGAAGGGGAAATCAAAAGAAAGTCTTCATGTAATTAAGGCAATTTGTATATAACTTTCAAGCAACTCCCTTTTTTCTGCAACAGGAAAGCTAATAGCCAGCCACTCGGGAGGTTTGAGGATCCATCAACCCACTCCATCAGCACTTGAAGGTCAGTTTCCAATCCCCCTTTCTGTACCACCTCCCTTGCGCCACCTCTCTCTTTGGACAGCTAAGGGTTGTGCCCTGGTCCCTGCAACAAGGAAACACAAAAGGCCAGCAGTTCTGGGATGTTATGCATGCAACTCCCTCTTATATTAGGTTTATTTTTCAGTCTGATTTGTCTAGAGCAAAAGAAAAATTCAGGCAACTTATTGCAGCATTTTTGAGCAAGTTCAGTAAGTGCAACAAACAAATCTTTGTAATGCACTCTGAATTGCCAGGGTAGAAAAACTTTGTGTTCCTTTTAACAAAAACTTTTTTTTGATATTGTGCACATTGAAACACACAAGTTAGAGGTTCGTTGTTTGGAAAACATAGAAATAATTTGCCTAAACAAACCTCAAGTAAGTGAGGGGGAAAAGGTTTGTGTGTCAAGTAAATCACACATGCAAAACAGGCAAGACACAATTTGCCTACAACATCAAGCAAGTCACATACTCTCTCTATTCAGAAATATTTATCCGAGAAATGGATAAAAGTGGATGTATCTAGAATAAAATACGTCTAGATACATCTATTTCCGCAACAAGTATTTCCGGGCGGAGGGAGTACCTAACACTAGCAAAGTCACGTCCAAATGTCAAGCAAATCCTTTTCATCACTAGCCGCAATGCACTCTGACTTGAAGAACCTCGTGGTCCTTCAGAAAAAATGTGAACATTGAAAAACACAAGTTATAGGTTTGTCATTTGGAAAAACTTAGAAGTAATTTGCCAATCAAACTAAAAGTAAGGGGGTGGGGGGTTGTGTGTCATGTAAAAACAAGAAGTCACATACTTAACACTAACAAGTCACATTCAAATGTCAAGCAAGTCCTACTCAAAATGTCAAAAAAACATGAGGGTGTTTGCAAATGGGAAAAGAAAAGGAGCTTACCTGCAGCTAGTGTTAAGTATGTGACTTGCTTGTCATTTGAATGTGACTTGCCTGTTCTGCATGTGTAATTTGCCTGACACACAACCCCCTATCTCCTAGGTATGTGCCTAACATTTGCATGTCACCTACCATTTGTGTTTAACTTGCTTGTTCTGTGTGTCATTTGCTTGGTCAAGTAGTGTGGACTTGCCTAACCCCTGGTTTTTAGTCCAAGTGATTACGTGTGTGTTGTGTTTGTGAACTTCGATATATGTGTGAGGTGCCTGAAAATAAAGGATGTTGATGTTTAAACAAGGGGGAGAAAGAGCTTACCCACAGCTTGCCATATTCCGCCCTCTGTTTGTTGCTTTTCAATGGAAGGAGATGAATTATGTACATGAGATGAATCATGGTCCAGAGCAGCCACAAGTTGTTCGTTCCAATTGCATTTTTTTTGCTTGTCCTAGCCATTTTTTTCGCTAAAAAACCATCACGTCAAACTCACCATACCTATCATCCTCACCATATCCACACCATAAACTCACCCCCTCCCTACCTCTCAGCTTGTCGCTTGCTGCCCACCTCCGTTAGCGGGCGCATTGTGGGGCGTTCGGCCCTGAAAAATCACCAGTACCACCGCGCGACTGTCGCGAAAACCTTCACTACCGACACACGATAAACGGAGAGGACCCCGAAAACCATTGGGCAAGTTGAAAAAGAAAAAGCAAGCAACAACTTATCAATTGTTATCCAAGTTTTGTAAAAAGGGGGGAACCACACTAGTGACAAGCTCAAGAAAACACAGATCTAGCAACTCATACCACACATTTGGCAAGCCACGCCCACATATCTGGCAACTCGTAGCCTTTGCCTCGCAACTTCCTACCCACACCCCTCTCAATAACATAATTATCGGTGAGGTGAACTTATATAGCACAACCAATATGAAACCCCCTGATCAAACACATAAATCAACATGGAACTACTCTCAAATCTCCCATAGATGCTAGAAAAAAATTGTAGGCAACTTTCTGGCATTATTAGGCAAGTAATGTTTGTATGTAGGCAATTTATACTATTGGAAAAAATATCTCTGGGCAACTCATGCCAGCATCTCTAGCAAATAACTATCTGGGTTGGGCAAGTTTTAAACTTTAAAGTTCTGGGCGAAAAAAAGGAACACTCTCAAGAGCAAATCTCTGGGCAACTCGCGCCAACATTTGTAGCAACTAACTATCATGAGTTCGGCAAGTTTTGAATACTTTATAATCATAGCGCACATAGTTCAACAAAAACCAAACCAATGTGAAATCCCCTTGATAGAACAGAACTACTCTGAAAACTCCAATAAATACTAGAAGATCTATTGTAGGCAACTTTCTGGCATTATTAGGCAAGTTAGTGCAAAATTGTTGACTAAAAGAAATGGCTCGATCTTAAATTCGCAAAAAAATATAGCTCACAAGACAAAATCATATGCCCATAATATTGAGAATGCAATGACAAAAACTACATTCAATACATAAAAGGTACTATAATCAACCCTATACTTCCTATAAATCTCCAATTTAAAAATGGAAAATGTTGTTAACTACTACAATATTAATCAAATCAACAACCCTAGGAGGCACGTCATACACATTTGTTATCTATGCCAGTACCTATGATCCATATTCGAAGCCCAAATGTTCTCCTAAAACACCAATAACAAAATCAAATTGTTGCTAAAAAATCGGGGCAACTCACATCAGCATCGCTCAATACTACCTATCCCGCGTTCGGCAAGTTTTGGGCGAAACAAAACCCAGAACTCTCGGTGGTGGATCTCTTGCCAACTTGTGCCAGCATATATGGATTATGCGGTACAAAACTTGTTCTCACGTCGGCCTCTTGCCGGCTTTCGGCAAGTTTTGGACACTTCTAGATCAACATCGAATCTCATCATGTCATAAACATCACAGAAACACAATTCATGAGTAATTAGATAGACCATATTCACCTCAACAAGCTCCTGCTTGGCCTCATCCATGCCCTGGACATCATCAAATCCCATCTGCTGCTTCTTGCACTCCCATCCGCTGGGTTGTCGAGCAGATCGACAGTCCATGCCCTCCCGCATCAGACCCCAAAGATTGTGGCCACCCCCTCAATCCAATCCACATCCCTGGGAAGGCTGCGTGAGGATTGCGTGGCCAGGGAGTTCAGGACTGCAAAGGGGTCCCGAGGGGCGCGCGAGCAGGGACCCCATAGCCGGTCAGAATCCTCGAGGGCCGGCCGCGAGATGCACTAAACCGGCGAGAGGCCAGCGCGGCGGGGACCGGGAGGATGCTGATAGGGAGAAGCTGGGCCTGGGGCTGCGTCGGCGCCAGTCTGGGGCATGTGGCGCGTCGTCGGAGAAGAAGGCAGAGGGAGGAGGGCTCCGGCGCATCAGATCTTGCCGGATCCAACCCATGGCGGTGCTACAGCGTTGAGGGTGGAGGCGGATCGGCGCGCCAGGGGAGGTAGAATTCCGGTGGTGGTCGGAGGTAGGGAGGAGAGTTGGCCGAGGTCGGTAGGAAGGTGGGGCAGCATCGGCGCCGGTTTGGGGCTGGGGGCATCACGGGAGGTGGCTGTGGCGAGGAAGATACGCAGCGGGGGGAGAGGAGTGGGCCGTGGGGCACGGGCGAGAGGGATGCGGTGTGGATACGTTTTTTTTCTCCGACCAGACTACACCTAGACACGCGATCGGACGGTGCGCGAGGGGTGTGCTCGGCAGCTCTACGAGCACTCGACCACTTTTTAGGATTTAGGAAATAAAAATGCTGCTGTCGAGATGATGTAATTACTTTCTCTACTCAACAAAACTCTAGCGGAAGGACATTCCCTAAAAAATGGTTCACCGTCGAATCTGCTGGCAGATAGATAGATATATAATCACAATATTTTTCTTTCTAGAATATAGAAACAAATCGCCCGGTTGACATTTTTTCTACTCAACAAAACTCTAGCGGAAGGACATTTTTTCTCCAGCGCCTCTTTCTCGCAATCCAAACAAACCACAACAACCAGCACAATGTAGCGATCGTTCCTGGCCCGATCTCAGCGCCTTCTCTCCCATCTCCGGCGCCCCACGGCTTCCACCACCGGCGACATCGTCGTCGTCGCTGACAATCGAAAGGTGATCCATTCGTCACGTGCGTATGCGTCGGACACCAGCTGGGTACCAGATCTGGTCGACACGGCTGCGCCATCAAAGTGCAACGACGGGGCTGACGAGAGGAAGTTCGGGGCGTCGTCAAATCGGCACCGCCAAGGAGGCGGCTGCTGCTGCTGTTGCTGTAGTCGTCGGCCGCGGCGGCATCTGTACGTGGTACTGGACGAGATTAATACGGGGCACAGCGTGTACAAGCTCGACGTCGACGACCTTGACGGCGGTGACGAGGACGCGGTCACCAGGAGGGACATTGACAAGGCGCCACCGTCGCCGCGTCTCCTACCCGAAGCAGCACTCCGCCTGGGCGTCTCCCTGGTTGGTGCAGACCCGCACTTTGAGGCCATGGGAGACAAGATCGTCGTCACTGGTGTATCTAGGACGATTGGAAGGAAGAATGATGGTGATGACGAGGAGGAAGAGCAGAAGGCGGTCACTTTGGTCTACGACACCAAGAGGGCGAAGCTGGACATTGGGAGGCCTCTGCCTCAGCCAGAAGCGCTTGGTCGTTGCTACTTGTCTGCCGGTGACAAGCTGTACATGTTAGAGCCCGAAAACTCCGACGACGAGCTGCTGCTCTACCTCGGGGAGCAGTCGGTCGTGCCCCGGTACATCCGATGCAGTAGCCGTGGGCACTATGAGACTCTCTTGTCTAACTTGAGAGGGCAGCTGGACGAATGGGAATGGAAAAAGGCCCCCTCGCCGCTCCCGCGCTGCGCTGGCCTCATCGGTAACAGAGTGCACTCTTACGCGGTGCATCCAGACGGCCGCACCATCTTCGCCTCATCTTCCTTCACCTTCTCCTTCGACAGCAAGGGCGGTGAGCCGGCGGTCCGTGGCGACTGGTGCCTGCCGTTCCATGGCCGTGCGTATTACGATGGTGACCTAGATGCGTGGGTCGGGATCCGAAAGGCTAACGGCACCGAGGGCGGGAGAAGAGGCGGCCACTACTTATGCTCTTGTGATGTCCCGGGCCTTGACAATGCCGATGGCCCCCCCAATCCGCTGCCGGAGCCGGCATGGAAGATGTGTGAGAAAGAGCTCACGTTCCTTGATGAACCGGAATACAGCTTTTTGGATGATGAGATCACGAGCCCCACACTCGTCCACACCGGCCGCGGCAGGTTCTGCCTTGTCGAGGTCATGCTGGCTCCCTCAGGTAGTCACTGCACGTGCTTGCAGGACGGCGTCAAGCACCTGCTACGTCTCACCATGTTCCGAGCCAAGCATGACAAGGACGGGAAGCTCGTCGTCGCTCCGTGCAGGTCTAGCCGCTCCTATCTCGTACCAAATTATTCTTACGATTGTCTAGGTCCGGCTCCTGCGTTTTGGATGTGATGTGCTGTGTACTAGACTGCCTTGCACTCTGTGTTCGATGGTGCCTAAAAAATATACACTACCAGGAGTAGGATATATGCTCGCAAACATAGTCTAGTCTCTTCGCTTATACTTTGTTTTCAGCAAGAGCAAGTGAGTTGTTCCCAAACTTTTGGTTTCGTGGCATTTCAGTGGTTTCAGAAATCTTTTTATTAAGATTCATGAGGTTTATGAAATTTTGCCTGGATTTGATAACAAAAATGCAACCTTGAAGAAGCTTAGTCATCTGAGTGTTGAGCTCCTATATATGTTCTGCATCGACCCCGCTGCTTCGTCTTCCTCACTACCGGAACAGGGCTCTACGCCGACAGCCAAATATATGCCGACAGCTACCGTCGGCCTACTCCGAGCTATGCCGACAGCTAGCTCCTGGCCGTCGGTGTACAATGGCCGTCGGGCTATCCGCGTCTACGCTGACAGCAGCCGTCGGCATATATAGGCCGTCGGCTTATCCCAGACTACGCCTACAGCTGCCGTCGGCATATATAGGGCGTCGGCATAGATGCGGCCCCGCTGACAACTGTCATCACGGCCGGCTAACGACGTCAAATCTATGCCGACGGCCGTGACGGGTGGCCGTCGGCATAGATACGGGTGACACGTCACCGATCCAGAGCGCACCGACCAGGAGCTATGCCGATGGCAGCCGTCGGCATAGCCGACACGTCATCGATCCACGGCGCTGTCCATCTGCCCTGGCCACACCTATGCCGACGGCTTTGCCGTCGGCATAGTTTTTTTTTCTTTTTTTTTCTTTTTTTTCATATAGTATTATTATTATTATTAAGCATACATATAGATTGTGTTAATAAGCATACATATAGTATGTGTTAATAAGCATATAGTATGTTAATAAGCATATAGTATGTGTTAATAAGCATACATATAGTTTTTTTTTCTTCATTGTTTTCTCTATTATTATTATTTAACTAACTTACATACAGTATGTGTTAATAAGCATACATACATTATTTTTCGGTTCTGTACAGAGCGTTGTGACCCCCCTCACGAACGGTGCCGCCGCTAGCCGGCAACTGGAATGGGGAACAGCCACATCGGGTCTATACGAAGGGGACTTTGCTCCAAGTGTTTATATATATCGGATGACCTACCACAACCGGATGGTGTTATGGCATGTCCGAAGAGGTGGCACGCATCTCCGGGGTGTGGCGCCGGCACCTGAAGGGGGGGGAGGGGGCGGACGCGTCGGGTCTACATGGAGTGGATTTAGCTGTGGGTTTGGCCCGGATGTTGCTCCCCGGTGTCCCTCTGGGCCGACCTGACACAACCGGGTGGAGAGGTCCACTGGTCAAAGCCCGCCCGTGGAGAGTCAAAGGGCTAGATCTCGTGGTCAACCACTCCAGGGTTAGGCGGGACGGGGGCCCTGGGGGTAGCAATGCCACCGGAGCGTCGTACCGCGACCTCATA